>NC_133652.1:191847818-192049316 GCF_009905375.1 Apium graveolens
ATAACAGTCATTGGAAAGAGGAATCATGTTCTAGACCGCACAAGACACAAGAAACAGTGGACTGTTCAAGTACGAATACCATTAATCCTAATCATAGTGACTATTAATCTTCCACTTCAACATATTCTAGTTCGAACTGAGACTATTATCAAATTTTATTCACAGATAAGCCAAGTAAAGGATTAGACTGAGAAATCAGAACTTAGACCTATGCCAGAACTTAATAGTCATCAGAACATAATTTCTTAACTCGAAAAAGGAATGCCCATCTTAGTAAATACTCATACAAGTTCTGAGTTATGGACGTCAGAACTTAATCATCAGAACGTGTAACTTAGAACTTGTCCTCAGAATTTGTGCAATAATGACACTATGACTGTTTATCTAAAATAACATAGACCACCACAGAAATTTTCATCATTCAGATGGAGTGATTAGTGTGTGCATTAAGCTAAAAACAGACAAAGAGTAAAGTCTGATTCACTTCAGTACATCTTAGAAATAAGGCATAACTAAAATTTTGCTAAAGATCTGTCATTGTCCTGAAACCTACTGATGAATGAGTTCATGCTTGAGTCCATCTCAATCTGTTTTGTGCTAATTTTATGCATCTTTTGCAATTCTATTTTACAGTGGCTTCTCAGTGTAAGTGAGTCACGACTGTTTATCAGAATTTATGCTATTTTCAGAGTATTTCTCCAGTAATCATAGAGTGTGAAAAGTCACCAAGAAAATATTTTGCTTTTCTAATGCATATTTACTTAATACCAGCAATGCACTTGGGTCGTCCCTTCCACATTTTTACTCTAGATCTCAAAGGAGTACCTGATTTTATTCTTTGATCTTTTTGCTTTTTCTTGTGATAAGTGAGGTTTATCAGCACTTAGTACATTCAGCAGTTTTACTAGTATCAGAACTTAATAGATGAGTAGCATTATTCTAATTTGTGACTTAGTAATAAGATATACAAAGTAAACTTAACTAAGCTCAATTATCAGAATTTGCTAGTGTCATAAGATTTCCACCGAAATAATTACTTCTTACATGGAATCATTTGTTTATTAAAGACTATTAGGTCAGTTATCTAGCACAGTTATCCTCATAGGATGAATAGGTACTAGAACAAACATATCACTTATCAGAGTTTAGAAACATATATCAGACAACAGTCAGTACTTAAAGACATTTATCAATTAAGCACAGAATAGACAATGAGATTAATTCTGTAAATACTGAGCATAAAGTCTGATAACATAGAACAAGTCTAAGCAGATTTAGAGAAAGAACCTAAAACCATTCCAAGTTCATTTACCAATCTTGTAAAAGTAGCTTCACATAATGGTTTTGTGAAGATATCTGCCAATTGTTGATCTGTGGGAACAAAATGCAATTCCACTGTACCTTCATCCACATGTTCCCTGATGAAGTGGTACCTGATGCTGATGTGCTTTGTCATTGAGTGTTGAACTGGATTACCTGTCATAGCAATAGCACTTTGATTATCACAGTAAATAGGGATTTTGAAATATGTTAACCCATAATCCAGTAACTGATTCTTCATCCAAAGAATCTGTGCACAACAGCTTCCTGCAGCAATATACTCTGCTTCTGCAGTTGATGTGGAAATTGACTTTTGTTTCTTGCTGTACCAAGAAACCAATCTGCCTCCAAGAAATTGGCAGCTTCCACTTGTGCTTTTCCTGTCAATTTTGCAACCTGCAAAATCTGCATATGAGTAACCTATTAGTTTAAAATCTGATTCTCTAGGATACCATAATCCCAGAGCAGCTGTTCCTTTAAGATACTTAAAGATTCTTTTTACAGCTGTTAAGTGAGGTTCTCTTGGATCTGCTTGAAATCTTGTACAAAGACAGGTAGCATACATGATATCAGGTCTACTAGCAGTTAGATAGAGTAGAGAGCCAATCATACCTCTGTAGTCAGTAATATCTACTGATTTACCGGTATCCTTATCCAGTTTTGTCGCAGTGGCCATTGGAGTGGATGCACTTGAACAATCTTGCATTCCAAATTTCTTTAGCAAGTTTCTGGTGTACTTGGTTTGACAAATAAAAGTGCCTTCCTCATTCTGCTTGACTTGAAGGCCCAGAAAATAGCTAAGTTCCCCCATCATACTCATCTGATATCTTGACTGCATTAGTTTGGCAAACTTCTTGCAAAGTTTGTCATTTGTAGATCCAAAAATGATATCATCAACATAAATCTGGACCAGAAGTAAGTCCTTTCCATGGTTGAGGTAGAACAGTGTTTTGTCTATTGTCCCTCTGTTGAATCCACTTTCCAGAAGAAACTGAGCTAAAGTCTCATACCATGCTCTAGGAGCTTGCTTAAGTCCATAAAGTGCTTTATCAAGCCTGTAGACATAATCTGGATGTTTGGTATCTACAAAACCTGGAGGTTGTTCAACATATACCTCTTCCTCCAATTTTCCATTGAGAAAAGCACTTTTCACATCCATTTGAAAGACAGTAAACTTTTTTTGAGCAGCATAAGCCAAAAATATCCTTATGGCTTCTAACCTAGCAACTGGTGCAAATGTTTCATCATAATCAATTCCCTTCTGTTGAGAATATCCTTTTGCAACCAGCCTTGCCTTATTCCTTGTAATTATGCCATCACTGTCAGTTTTGTTTCTGAATACCCACTTTGTACCAACAACAGATCTATTCTTCGGTCTTGGCACTAGGGTCCAGACTTTGTTTCTTTCAAATTCATTCAACTCTTCCTGCATTGCTTGCACCCAATCAGCATCTTGAAGAGCTTCTTCCACTTTCTTTGGCTCAGTCTGAGAGAGAAAAGAATTATAAAGACACTCATTTGAAGTACCTGTTCTAGTTCTGACACCTGCATCAGGATTTCTAATTATCAAATCAGGTGTATGTGATTTTGTCCACTTCCTTGCAGATGGAAGGTTTTCTCTAGAACTGGATGCTCCCCCATGATCCATGCTATCTTCATTTTCATTTTCTGATGCTCCCCCTGAAACTATGCTCTCTGAGTTGGATTCTTCAGTATTTAGATTTTCAGCACTATCAGAACTTGGCTTATCAGAACTTGAAGAATCAGAACTTGAAGAGCCAGATGCATGTTCTGATGTTTCTTGAGATGTGGTAGGATCTTGAGTATGCTCCCCCTGCATAGGGGCATCTTCCTTTAACGTAGTCACTACAGTTTCAATAACATCAGAGTTTAATCCATCAGAGTTTGCAGTATCAGGACTTAGACTGTCAGGATTTTCAGTATCAGAATATGAGTCTTCATTTTCAAATCTCAGCTGATCATGGTCAATGAAATCTTTAAGACCAGTGATCTTCTTGTCATCAAAAGAGACATTGATAGATTCCATGACCACTTTTGTTCTCAAATTATAGACTCTGAAGGCTTTTGTGGAAAGTGGATATCCAACAAAGATTCGTTCATCAGCTTTTAGATCAAACTTTGATAGCTGTTCAGGATGAGTCTTGAGAACAAAACACTTGCATCCAAATACATGAAAATATTTCAGATTTGGCTTCTTTTTCTTCACCATCTCATATGGTGTTTTTCCATGCTTGTTAATGAGTGTTGCATTTTGAGTAAAACAAGCAGTCTGCACAGCTTCAGCCCAGAAATAGGTTGGAAGCTTTGCTTCTTCAAGCATTGTACGTGCAGCTTCAATGAGAGTTCTATTCTTCCTTTCAACAACTCCATTTTGCTGTGGAGTTCCAGGAGCAGAAAATTCATGCTTTATTCCATGGCTTTTGCAGAACTCTTCCATTATCAAATTCTTGAACTCAGTGCCATTATCACTCCTTAAAATTTTCACAGAATCTTTGACCATTTTATCCAGCTGTTTGACATGATCAATCAAGATAGATGCAGTTTCACTTTTTGTGTGCAAGAAATACACCCATGTGTATCTGGTGAACTCATCCACTATGACCAACGCATACTTCTTCTTTGTAATAGACATGACATTTACTGGACCAAATAGATCAACATGTATAAGATGATAAGGCTCAAGAATTGATGATTCAGTCTTGCTCTTGAATGAAGATTTTCTTTGTTTGGTTTTCTGACATGAATCACAAAGACCATCAGGAGCAAATACTGTGTTTGGCAATCCTCTCACAAGATCTTTCTTGACCAGTTCATTTATATTGTTGAAATTTAAATGAGAGAGTTTCTTATGCCAATTCCAGCTTTCTTCAATTGATGCTCTACTTAACAGACAAATTGCAGAACCATCAGTACTTGTTGAAAGCTTAGCTTCATAAATGTTACCACATCTGTATCCTTTCAGAACAACTTTGCCTTTACATTTACTCACAATTTCACAGTGTTCTTCAAAGAAATCAACATGATAACCTCTGTCACAGATTTGAGTTATACTCAGTAGGTTGTGTTTAAGTCCTGAGACCAGAGCTACTTGTTTAATTATGACATTTCTAAGATTGATATTGCCATATCCCAATGTTTTTCCAATGTTGCCATCTCCCTAAGAAACACTTGGGCCAGCTTTCTCCACAAAGTCTGATAGCAGGGCCTTATTTCTAGTCATATGTCCTGAACATCCACTGTCCAGAACTAGAATATTTTTCCTGTTGCCCTGCAATCACAAAGACCACTAATTATTAGTTTTAAGGACCCAGACTTGCTTGGATCCTTTGGCCTTATTAAGTTTGTTAACATTTGCAGCGGATTTAGCATCAGAGTTTATGTTAACATTTTTCTTATCAGAACTTACACTATCAGACTTTGAATCAGAATTTACACTAGAAGGAACAATGGAAACTTTCTTCAAAGAAGGTTTTATTTGATAATAATCATAGTACAAACTATGATATTCCTTACAAGTATAAATGGAATGCCATAAACTACCACAATGAAAACAAGGATTTTGTGGTTTGTATCTAACAGACTGACTCTTAACTCCTGATTTTGAAGGTAAGGAGTTAATATTCTTATTCTTCCTGCAAAAAGAAGCCAGATGGTTAGAACTTCCACAGTTATGACATGTTTTCCTAGGAGCATCAGGAACAGGTTTATAATCATTGCTTTTATTCACACCTTCCTTTCCATTCCTATTTTTCCTAGGTGATTTTACCTTGTTTGCATTCTTGACATCTTTCAGCTTATGCTTAAGCTGCTTCTTTGTCATTAAGCCTATATTCACTTCAGCTGTCTTTTCCTGTTTTAGTTTGTCAGAAGTTAATTCCTCTTTAACTTCTGATTTCTCATTTTTAGACTTTACAGTTACAAACTTAACAGGTTTAAACTTTGGCTTTTGCTTAACAACAAGCTTAATTTCTTCAGTTCCTTTATCATTCTTATCTTCTCCATAACCTAAGCTCTCTTTCCAGTTTCCACTACTTAGTAGATTTTGAGTTGTTTTGCCAGAGTTAGTCCAAGTCCTGATAATCTCTCTTTCCTTTTCTAACTCAGTTTTTAGAGATTCATTTAATTTTAGCACTTCATTCCTAACATAAAAAGCATCATCTCTATCCTTCTGAGTTTGATGGTACATGACTAACTCTTTTTCTAAGAAATCATTCCTTTTCTTAAATGCAAGATTTTCAGAAGTTAATCTTTCACATGTTAAAGTTTGATCTCTATAACTAACAAACATGGTTTTAAGATATCTTCTCAACTCATTAATATCATCAATATGAAAAGCATAAGTAGTCTGAGGTACCTTTGTTTCAGCAGCTTCAGAACTGCTCTCAGCACTTTCTTTATCAGCATTTGCCATCAATGCATAGTTCTCCTCACTTTCAGAGTCTGAGGTGTCTGTCCAGCTTTTCTGCTTTGTGACAAGAGCCTTGCCTTTGTCACCCTTTACCTTCTTGCAGTCAGGAGATATGTGGCCTTTCTCACCACAGTTATAGCATTTAACATTGGTGTAATCTCCTCTGTCAGACTTTCCTCCTCTGCCTTCAGATCTTCTGAAATTCTTCTTATCAGAACTTATGCTTTTCCTGGAAAACTTCTTTCCCTTCCTGAACTTCCTGTATGCAATCTTTGTGATTCCTTTCACCATAAGAGCACACAGCTTCATCATCTCCTCATCAGCATCAGTCTCAGGCAAGCTTTCAGAATCTGAGTCATCATCACTCTCAGAACTTGATGACTCAGTATCAGACTTTATGAAAAGAGCTTTACCCTTGTCTTTCTTTGAGGAAGCTGCTTTGGGGAATTATTCTTCAGCCTTAAGAGCAACTGTCCTTGACTTTCCTCCTTTCCTCTTGCTTCTTTGTTCCATCTCCAGCTCATGAGTCTTGAGCATTCCATAGATTTCGTCAAGAGTTGTTTCATCAAGATTGTAGTTGTCTCTTATTGTCGTTGCCTTCAAATCCCAGCATTCAGGAAGAGCTAACAGGAACTTAAGGTTTGAATCTTCAAGATCATACTCTTTATCAACCAATGACAAATCATTCAAAAGTTTGACAAATCTATCATATAAATCATTCAATGACTCATTAGTCTTTGAGTCAAAGTGTTCATACTCTTGAGTGAGTATTGTCTTCCTGTTCTTCTTAATTGTGTCAGTTCCTTGACACCTTGTTTCCAGAGCATCCCATATCTCCTTAGCAGTCTTGCAGTTGATTACCCTGTTTGACATTACATTATCAATGGCACTATGCAGTAAGTGTCGTACCTTATCATCCTTAGCAATTGATGCTATGTCCTCAGCAGTATAATCACTTTTCTCCTTTGGTACGGTCTTTGCTGCTTCACCTGTAACTGCAACAGCGAGTTTGGTTGGTTTGTGAGGACCTTCCTTGATTCTATCAAGGTATTCTGGATCTGTTACTTCCAGGAACATGGTCATCCTTACCTTCCATATGGGATATTCAGATGGTCTCAGTATGGGGACTCTGATGGTCTCATACCGACTCTGAATTTGTGTCTTTGGTGGTTCCTCAGTTGTGGTAGGCTTAGTTGGAGTTTCTGTGTCCGACATGATTGTGTTTGGATCTTTAACTGTATGTATATTAACAGATAGGCTCTGATACCAATTGTTAGGTCACACACACACTGTAGAGGGGGTGAATACAGTGTATAGTACACTCAAATCGAACTTTAAGAACTTAAGTAACAGAAAACAAACTTTATTGAAACAATAAACTCTGTTTCAGTATGGAACTGTTACCTCTCAGTGATGAACAAATATCACGAGAGCTGCAAGGGTTACAATGAATAATCTTCTCTAATAATGATAACACTTATAGTGTAAACCCTATGTCTGTGTTTATATACTACACAGTTACAAGATAATCGCTAATTTATATGGAATATAATTCTGCTTCCTAAAATATATCAATCAGATATCTTTTCTTCCAAGTATTCCATTCTTCACGGAATTCCTTCTTCATGCATATCTCTTCTTATATTTATCTCGATCTTCTTTCTTTTAATCAGCTACTGTCCTTATCTGATTGTCCTTCAGCACTTAAGTTCTGATATCTATCTTCTGATGATTATCTCCTGATAATATAAGTACTGATATCCTTAAGTCCTGACTTCCAGTATAAATACTGATCAATAGTTAAGTACTGATTTAACCTGTTCACGTAAGATTCTGAAAGCTAAACATAAAATATATTAGCCATGACATTATCAAATATATCTAACATGAAAGAACAATCTAGACAGTTAAAGATATGCTATGAGTAGGTGCATTGGACTTTGAAGGCAGTTGGGATGAACATTTATCGTTAGTGGATTTTTTTTGCAACAATAGCTATCATGCCAGCATTGGAATGCCCCCTTATGAAGCTTTATATGGGAGGAAATGTAGATCTCTAGTATGTTGGGATGAAGTAGGTAAGAGGAATATTCTAGGCCCAGAATTGATCCAACAAACTAAAGAGAAAGTGGAACTTATTCAGAAACGATTGGAAGCAGCACAAAATCATCAACGAAAATATGCGGACCAAGCCAGCAAGGATATGGAAAATAATGTGGGAGAACCCGTATTATTGAAAATATCACCCTGGAATCAGTAAATTCATAATGCATTTCATGTGTCAATGCTTAAGAGATATAATTCAGACTCAAAGCATGTGATAGAGTATGAGCTGATAGAAATTCAAGACGATTTATCTTATGTTGAGCAATCGGTAAGAATTTTAGACCAGAAGGAGAGAGTGTTAAGAAATAAGTTAGTACCATTAGTAAGAGTTTTATGGAGAAATCCTATGGTTGAAGAATCAACCTGGGAGCTTGAAAGTGAAATGTTAGAAAAGTATCCCCAGTTATTTTCTTAGCGTGATTCTTAGGGCAGAATCCTTTTAAGGGGGAAGGGATGTTACGGTTGAGAAATTATGACTGTTTTGTAAGATATTAAGTGAGTATTATGTGTTTTATTTTATTAGAAATAAGTATTGCTCATAAAATATTAGCTATTATGTGTTGTATATGTTTCGTGTGGTTCAGGGTATTTTTCGGGTATTTTATCACGTGTGAAAAGCTTTTATATCAAAAGTTATATTGTCCATACTTCGTTTCAATAGTTGTTATTTCACATAGAGCAATTGGCCTTACTTTGCCTAATATGGCTAATACCATATCGATTTTTCGAAAATCCGGTTAATTTAGAAAATATCTCATTCCGTGAAAAATGATTTTTTGGGCTCTTACGGGTGCTCTAAACCCCACAAAAATCATATTTTTATAAAATTATAGGACTTTCAAATATTTTATATCTCTGTATTTTTGAAATATTCACAATTTTTGGGAAAATTTGGCATATATTTTGTATTTATTTGAAATTAAAAATTTATTAATTATTCCCCATAAAATATTAACTAACCAATTAATTTTATTAGGAGATATAATTAAGGCCTAAATTATAATTAGGGGTATTATTTTGTAATTTTAAATAGGATAGGTTAATTTTATTAATTAATTATAAAAAAAATTATAAAAAAAGTCAGAATAAAAAATTCTCTGAAAATTGGGGGTTAGGGTTCTTGATCAGCTTGAGAATCAATCTGTGATTTCTTGTTATTCTGAGATTCAAATACCATCATGTAAGTATCTAAATGGAAGCTCTTGATCTGCTCTACATGATTATGCCATCAATTTCATGCTTAGATTCACATATTTTGATTTTTAATTTTAGGGTTCTTGACTGAAATTAAGGATTTTTTATTCTAGCGTTATTTGATTGATTTGATGATTAGAATAGTTTCATATGAATGTTTATAGTCGATTTAAGCTATCAATTATATCAAATGATTCCTAGATAGTCTAATTCGAAATCTAGGGTTTATGCTAAATTTTAATTAATCATTTTTGAATTTTGATTTATCAGAGGTTTGTTTGTTTTTAGGGGTTTGATTATACAAGTTATTACCATTGTTTTGGTATATTAATATAGTAATTTTATGTACAATGAATAAGAACGGATTTGGCCGGAAAATTGTTTGGTTTTGGCCGGAAAATAAGTTGTAGGGGTTATTAGGTTCTGGTAATGATTGATTTGAGTTGAGGATTTTGTTTACAATCAAAACCATGCAAAGAGGAGTGCAATCGGTACTGATTTTAGCTTCGTTTCTTATTCTCCAGAAACTGGAGGCGGTCATCGGAGTTCTTCGGGTTTTTCACTGGAGAACACGACCCCGGGTTCGTTTAGGAGTCCTGATAGCACGATCGGGTTGCTGTCAAATTGAGAATGAAAACCAGCTAGGGAAACAGGACAAAGGGTGTTGGATTAGCCTGAATTAGGGTGGCCGGAAAACAGGTCGGTGACCGGAATCCTCACCGGATTCTGGGTTCATCTCGACCCGTTTAGTTTCTTCGCGACTCGAATCAAAACTCGGTTCCAACTCTGTTTTGATCCGCTTTATCCCAAATTCTGATTTCAAAATCTGCTTTTATATTTTCTTTTTACTTTTATTATTTTTAATTTAAAAAATTAGTTTTATTATTTAAATAAATTGATTAATTAATTTAATTAATTGATTTATTTATTTTATAAATAAAACTTAATTATTTTAAATATTTTCCAAAAATCTAAAATTTTATTTATTTATGATTATTTGTTATTTATTTGAATTGAATAATTATTTTGATAATTAATCAGTTTATTTAAATAATTTGTATTATTTTCATTTAAGTTCCAAAAATTATGGGAAATCATTTTTAATTTTGATTTTTCCTAAATAATTATCTAAAAATATTTTAGTGACTTGAGTGACTATCTGACTTACGTGCTATGTGATTTATGTGGTTAGTCGAGTCCTAAATTCTAGTTTTAATTATTATACAAGTAATTATTATCGTATGGGTAGACGATAAGGGTTACGTGGTTTTGGATTGATGTATATTTAAGGTACAAGTCAATTTAATTGGTATCTTCCGTTTATAGATACGAATCAAACAAGGCAGTACAAGTCGGGCTTAAATAGTAATAGTAGATTGGGAATATAAAGCATATCAGACCAGTTTTCTCCCATATTCTAAATTCAGAATAGTGAACTGCTATGCTTATTCCTATATTTGATACAAATTCTTGATATACTTTTCATTCAAGTTCATTACAAATCAATTACCGTTCTTTTGATAATTCCTTTACAATAAATCTGATTATCCTGGAATATTGAATGCCTCAATTCATATTCCAATAGATTACATTTTATCTATACCTAGATAAAACTCGTGATGTTGGGATGACATCAAAGCAAACTGATTGTTCCGGATGCTTATCTCATGGACTGGATGGTTACGAGTAGGGCCAAGGATGGACTGGATTCTTTATTTAAATATGGAGGCCAGAAATGGGCCTGGGTACCTTGATATAATGCGGATCTATGTAAATGGCATAGGTCCATACTGTATCTGACTGGTCAGAAGGTTACAATACTGTGTTAGTTCTTCTGTCCAATCTAGATTATTGTTGATCGCCGATAACGACCTTCCTAATTCATTACAGATATATATACATATACTTATGAGAAGTACTTAGCTATCCTTATCAGATTCAATTGATTTATCTTGTGCTACTATATATATACATGATGTGGACTTGTTGAGCAATTCTGGCTTACACTTGCTGCTATTCACTTTTATCTTTTAGTAAAGTCCAGGAATGAATCATATTCACACCAGGGTAGTAAAGAAACGAGTGAAAAGGTGGGACCCTATAGAACCAAGGGTGCTAATCCCAATCCAGGAAGAGAGCTTTGAACTTCCAGATTAGGTCTAGTTAGATAGTTCTTGTGTGTGTTTAATTAAAATGGAACTAGTTTTAAAATATGTTTAGATTATTGGGTTGTAATAAATAGAGATATTTTGTAAGATTTTCAAATTAAGAATGTAATAATAGTAGTGTTATGTTCTTGTCATCATACATTAACCTTAAAGATTCTAAGTAGTAGTAAGAATGGGTTAGATATAAGTTCATATAATTGTTATACATGTTAACTTATATTAATAGTGGCAAGTAACCCCCAGATCTAGACCCCAGATTTGGAGGGCGTTACATCGAAGTTGGTTTTTCATCCAAAGAATTTGAGAAGAGCAGCTTCCTGTATCAATGTATTCAGCTTCAGCAGTAGAAGTAGAAACTGAATGTTGATTCTTACTAAACCAAGAAATCAATATTCTTCCAAGAAACTTCGGAAACACCCAGTGCTGACCACACTGAGAGACACGAAAGCGCAGTGACAGTTTGCTGAACTACTTTTCCGATCAATCTTACAACCAGCGTAATCAGAATCTGTATAGACAATGATATCAAAACCTGTATCTTTAGAATACATACCTAGATTAGGTGTACCCTTCAGATATCTAAAAATTCTTTTGACAACTATCAGATGAGATTCCTTCGGATCATCTTGGAACCGTGCATACAAGAATGTTTCAAACATAATATCTGGACTACTTGCAGTCAGGTAGAGTAATGATCCAATCATGCCTCGATAATTAGTGATGTCCACCTTCTTACCAGACTTGTCTTGATCAAGTTTTGTGGCAGTTGCCATTGGAGTCTTTGCAGGTGTTAAATCTTCCAAGTTATATTTCTTCAAAAGATCTCTGATGTACTTCGTTAGAAAAATAAATATATCATCTGGATTCTGATTCACTCAGTCCAAGAAAGAAGTTTAACTTATCCATCATACACATCATATACCTACTTTGTATAAGCTTAGAGAACCTTGCACAAAGTACACCATTCGTAGACCCAAATATAATGTCATCAACATAGACTTGCAAAAGTATGATATCATTTTTATGATTCTTATAAAACAGAGTCTTGTCTATGACACCTCTAGTGAAACCATTTTCAAGAAAAAAATTTGAGAGTGTGTCATACCTTGTTCTCGGTGCTTTCTTTAGACCATAAAGAGCCTTTAGGAGAAAATAGACAGAATCTTCAAACTCAGGATCTACGGAGCCAGAGGGTTTCTCCATATAGACCTCTTCTTCAAGCTCACCATTCAGGAAAGCACTTTTCACATCCATCTGATATACCTTGAAATTTGAATATGCTGCAAATGCTAAAAACATCCTGATGGATTCAATTCTAGAAACTGGTGCAAAGGTTTCATCATAGCCAATCCCTTCTTCTTGAGAATATCCCTTAGAAACCAGTATTGCCTTGTTACTTGTTACTACTCCATCTTCATCAAGCTTGTTTCTGAAAAACCATTTTGTGCCAATCACATATTTATCTTTAGGTCTGGGTACAAGCTTCCACACTTTCTGTCTTTCGAACTGATTGAGTTCCTCTTGCATAAAAATCACCCAATCTGGATCTCCAAGAGCTTCATCTACTTTCTTTGGTTCCATTTGAGATAGAAACTCATAATAGAAACATTTATTTGCTGTAGTTCTTCTAGTCTTAACTCCACTATCTGGATGATGAACTTCACTCCATACTTTCTGTCTTGGTAGCTTAGCTCTTAATCACTCATCATTTTCAGAATTGTGTTAAGTCTGACTACCGGATCCTTGTTCTTCTCCTTGTTCTGCTCCCCCTAAGTTGTCAGCTTGATCTCCGGAATCCGAAGCTTGAGGACAAGTCCTAGAGATAGTTTGACTATCAATCCTTGTTCCAGGATCATTCCCATCAAAATTTGAATCAGAATTATGATCATCAGGTTCATTATCATTGTCATTGTCATTGTCATCTGGAATAACTTCAGGTTCATCTTCTTCATCAAAAAGGTCTTCAATACTAAGATTATTGCCATCATCTCCTTCTGAATACTTGGGATCTTGGCGTTACTAAATATTACATAAGGCTTTCCACAACCTTTTGATCACTAATCACATATACCCTGTAAGCCTTTGACTCCAGAGAACAGCCCAGAAATATACCTTCTTCAGCTTTAGCATCAAACTTGCCAAGATGCTCATAGTCCTTAAATAAAACACTTTCCTCCAAACACGTGAAAGTATTTCAGAGATGGTTTCTTGTTGGCCATTAACTCATAAGGGGTCTTCTCATACATCTTGTTGATCAGGGTTCTGTTTTGAGTATAGCATGCAGTGATAACTGCTTCAACCCAGAAGTAGCTAGGAAGATTGGCTTCATTAAGAATAGTCCTTGCAGCTTCAACCAATGTTTTATTATTCCTCTCAACCATTCTATTCCGTTGTGGTGTCCTTGGTGCTGAAAACTGTCTTGAGATACCCTTCTCGGTACAGAAATCATTCAACTTTGCATTTCCGAATTATGTTCCATTATCTGATCTTTTTGTTTGCACAGGCACTCCAGCTTCCAACTCAATCTTGTTGATGTGATCAATAATCATGTCAGCTGCTTCATCCTTTGAATATAAGAATAACACCCACGTGTATCTGGAATAGTCCTCAACAATCACTAAGACATATTTCTTTCTAGATATAGACATAACATTAACAGGACCAAAAAAATCCATGTGAAGGAGTTGTAGTGGTTCAGTGATGTCAGTCATTGTCTTCTTCTTGTATGTTTCCCTCTTTAACTTTCCTTTTTCACATGCTTCACAAAGTCCATCAGGACTGAATTCCATCTCGGGTAATCCTCTCACCAATTCCCTCTTAACCAAAGAATTCATGGTCTTGAAGTTCAAGTGGGAGAGCTTCTTATGCCATAACCAACTTTCATCTGGAGAGGCTTTACTAGTAGAAACACATTACTTGACCATCAACAGAATTCCAGTCAGCTACAAACAAATCACCCTTTCTAACTCCATTGAAAGTCAGCTTCTCATTTTCTAATTAGAGATCGAAAACTTCTCCTTATTAAACAAAACTTCGCATCCTTTGTCACAAAATTGATTGATACTGAGGAGATTAAGCATAAGACCTTCAACCATAGAAATTTCTTCAATGATGACATTGCCAATTTCCAAACAACCATATCCCGTAGTATAACCTTTGCTTTCATCTCCAAAAGCAACTGTAATAACTCGAATTTTTGAGACTTTGTAAAAATGTTTAATGAACAGTAACCCTGACATACGGGGAATTTTTTTTAGCCCACACTATGTTGTGCATGAGAAAATGAGTTTTGAGGTTGATATTATGATTATACGTACCAAATAAGTGTATGTAAAATCTATTAGTTTTCGAAGAAAAATGAACTTTGAAAAACGACCATATTTACGAATCATCAAAGATTACGGGAATCACAATATAATTATGAATTTAAAACCCTACGGATTTACATCCAAGGACGATACTTCAAAATATAAAGAATAAATATGAAAGGATTTACGCCGCGAAACATTTACGAGAAATTATTACGAAAATGTTTAAGCGACCGAACAAACGCGTTAATGATTAAATAAACATATAGCACTAACTAACCATGGTATAAAAGTAACCATGGTTACTTTATCAAATAGTAAGCTAAGGTTGTAGGATGATCATATAAGGCTAGAGAATAGTAAAGCTAAAGACTAAACTACTAGCTTAGCTTGTAATCTAGAAAGGGCTAGCAATATTTGTCCAAGGATTTTCCAACATAAATCTATTCTCGGATATATAATAGAGAATAAACAATCAAATACAAGAATTATTCAAAGAAGCAACTAAGAAGCAAACACAAAAATTCTCTCTCTCTCCCAAGAACATCACCATTCGACCCTATCACAAAAACAAGGGAAATCAAATTCAAAACACCAAGCTCTAGCCATGGAAAAATTCCCCCATGAATTCTCAAGCATCATACCTCCTAAAATATGGTAAGATAAATCTTTAAGCTCATTTTATCAAGGTTTAATGGGTGAAATAAATTCAAGAAAGATGATAGTGAATAGTATGAATAGTAACTTTTCTTTGGTTTCTTGATTTTAATGGTTGTTTTAGGTTCCAAAAACCCTACCAAGCACTCCCAAGACTTCACCATCATCAAGAACCCATCTCAAGCTCACAAGAAAGGTATAAATCTTTGACCCATCCTTACTAAAGATTTAAGTTCAAGAATCTTGAAGAACATAGTTGTAAACCTAGTTTTGGTGAATGTATTGTTGTAATCTTATGTTTAGTTAAGTAGATTTAAGGTTGATGGTTGTTGCCTCAATAATATGATGTTCTTGAGAGGATTTAGTGTGGTGATGATGATATGATGATTGTTGGTGGTATTATAAAGGTTTAAGGCATAAACGAAACTCGAATTGTAACCGTAATCTCGCTAAAACGAACAAAATATAACATTAAGTTTCTGCAGAAAGTCCCGAAGATGTAAACTGTAGTTTCTTGAAAAATAACACTTAATTATTATAGGAAATGTTATAAGGATCTTTTAGGAACTTGAATCGCTTGATTCCGATTTACGGATCAAAAGTTATGGTCGTTTTACTAAAAGTGATTTACCCGACAAAAAATGCTACGAATTACGAATTTTAAAAATAAAAAGTATCGACTTAAAAATGTTCATAAATCATGAAATTTTTACAGAGAGTAGTAAATAGAGTCTTTAAATTCCATACAAATTTCAATTGAAAATAATGATTTTTTAATATTCTAAAAATATCGGATCCGAGACCGCGCGATTAGAAAACCGTAGAATTCATAAGCGGAGCCGACAATGAAAATGAAAACGGACTTAAGATACTTCGAAAAAGGAAGCGACCGAAATGAGAATAAGGAATTAAAGAAATAATAAGGGTAATATAAGTTGAGAGGGTGCATAATAAGTAGCATATGCGTGTGAGTCGCCGTAAATTAGAACGGGACCTAACAAAACGATTTGTGTTTATGGTTATAGATTTCCGAGCGGAACCTAGAGCATCCTCAACCTCGAGATACCTAGGAAAGTTTACAAACCCAACTCCGTATACTGTTGTGTTGTCAAAGGATTGTTTATCGTCATTTCATAAATGCCATGTTTGCCTTGATACTAAGTAATTGAGTTTCCCTTAATGTAACGATGTTATACGATACGTATATGTCGTAAAATGTTGAACGCCGCCACGAGCGTGACGTATAATTATAAGACCGAGAGTCGGTCGGGATTTTAAAATAAAAACCCAGGAATCATTCTGGTGATATTTATAGGACGATTAAAGTCCATAGTAGTTACGTTTTAAGGGACTCAACGTCCACTTACGAAACATTAAATACCTCGAACTTTTAAAGATTTCAAAAAATCTTATTCCCTCAACTATATTTAAATACCAGAATGATGGATATTAATTCATTTAGTGATTTAAAATAGGATAATTATTCTCCAATGATTATTTATTTCAAACTCGATTAATTATTAAAGATTACTTTAAATTACTTAAACATAAATTAGTTGAGGAATATTATTTCAAATATTCTTTTAAAGTATAATTATTCGAGGTTTAATTATTTAGTGATTATTATTTATTTATTAAATATTAATTAAATGATTTAATATGATTTAAAAATCAAAAAACCTGATTTAAAATACTTCTTGATTTTCGGAAAATCATTCGAATAATTTCAGATCGTCGGAGAATGTTATCTCGACTTATTTTAAATATTTTGAATATAGTTTCAAAAGAAACTCCCCCTTATTTAATTATCTGTTGACAACAGTCAACTCACATCCTTAGTACTTCCTCCGAAAATTTTGGAAGTATGTATATATATATACGCTAATAGAACAAATTGTTTCTATCAACAAGCAAAATGCTTGGGGGAACTTCGATGTGGTTTGAGTTCTCGAGGTATGATAGAATTCCTTTAAAGGACAATGGAGGGGTAGGCTCTATTACTATGTGTGCTAGGGAGACTACCAAAGGTACCGCAAGCGAAGGTACTTTGTGTACTCAGGAACTTGTGAAGTATGTATATACCCAAAATGGGATACGTAGACCGAATGCGGCAAGGGTGATAACCGGGATACGAAGGTGTCGTCCTTCTACTAGTAGAAAAGGTTACTATTTCCCGTATTACGACTAATCATCATAAGCGGCGGCTCCAATGAACGTCCTATTCTTCCAACTAGAATTGTGATGCAATACCGTAACCCAAGCTTAGGTGATGGGTTTACCATTAAGGTATTAGCAGGTTAATAAATCCACTAAAGAATTATTTTCAAAAGAAGGTGTGTATCACCATGGAAAACTATTTTTGAATAAATCATATTTATCAAATATGACGTTTTACTTGAGTTTATCATACAGTCATTTCATACTGTACATGATGTTGGGCATTATAGCTCACACTTGATTTCTTAAATTGACACAATACAACAGTGAATCAAGATGCCTATCATGAAACTCATAGCCAGGAAATGGGTAGAAAATGACCAGCTGTTCTGTATGATGTTTGGTGCTGTACCACAGGTAGACCGAATAAGCTGGATTGGTTTTCAGTTGTTTTTAGTCCGGCTTATTTATAAGTATGACTTATGTAAGATAATGAATAAGAAATAAATATTTGGCCGATGGACTAGCCTTACTTAAAGTTTATTTCCCCGGTAAGACTTAATTAGTTTTGGGTTGTAATAATTATCACTTTGTGGATTGATTTACTTTAGTAATGAATGGTTCGTTTCCAAGAAATGATAGGATATAAAATATGTAGACATAAGAATAATAAATAATCAGTTAGAGTTCAAGTCGAGTTCGTCATCAGGCTACATGGGTAGTCTTGGCAGTTTTACCCTCAAGGGAATTTTGACTCTAAGTTAGTAACACCTTGCCTATTGTGTCAGGTAATAGTGGAGCCTATGGGGGAGGTTGACCCTGTTGATGATGTTATGACCCCTGAGCGTGACCTTACTCCCGAGCCGGAGGATCCACCTATTGATGACTCAGATAATGACCCTACTGAGGATGCCCCGGAAGAGGAAACTAACCTTCCTGTCCCCAAACCTGATGATGTTGAGATGCCCCAGGGAGATGGCTTAGGCTGGAGGGATATAGAGATGTACCCTCCCTCGACTGTTCGCTCTCCTACACCACACCCAGGGATGCAGAGTCCTTTTCCCTATACCGATGAAGATGAAGAGGATGGGATAGATGCACATACCTACGAAGCTTATGACATATCCTCTAGTGACCCAGACTCACCTCTACCACCCCCGACGACCATATATGTAGCTGTACATGACTGGATAGTGGTTCAGCTTAACACTGAGCTCACCGTGGTGTCTGCCCGTATTGTAGAGCTACGACATGCGCTGACAGCTGAGAGAGCCATCAGGCTAGGATATCCAGCGGACTTCAGAGCTGCTTCCCCGGTCATAGCCCGCAGGGAGATGGATGTGATCGAGCTCCATACCCGGGTTCAGATGAGGATGACGGTGATGGGGATATGCATCCCGATAGTTGACGCAGAGCTAATGTTGGCAGGAGCGATGAGGAGGGTGCGAGACCTCACGCGTTGCGACAGTGACTGAGGGATGAGTGACTGTTTATGGATCTTGAAGAGGGCTGGGTGACTTGTCACCAATTTTATTAGGATAGCTAGTAGTAGATAGCGTTCCTAGCCCTTCAGGGTACACGGGTTATGTATTTGCATTCAAGTATTCAGGATAAGTAAGGATGTATTATAATCAGGTCATGTATGAACTCGGATAGTTGTTTTGTCCCCAAGATATAATGGGGAGACCCTATGGTATATATCTAGCAGTTATTAAGAATTTGGTTTCCATATTATTGCACTTGATAAAAACATGCTAGATAATAAATGACATGCTTATTTATGAATAAATTAATCCAATTGTAAATTTTTTTGCAACTATATTGACAAATTATCATTATTAGAACAATGTCACCCCGTAGAAGAGGAACTAGGGCACAACCCGCAGAATCTATTAACCAACAACGGAATGGACCTGACCCCATAGTGAATGAAGAAAGTGAAGAAGACCTAGACTATAATGAGTATGATGAGGAAGAATATGTAGAAGAAGAGGCTGAGGATACCCATCAGGGAGGGAACCCCATGAATGAGTTTATGGAACTATTAAGGGCAAATCTGAACCAACAGCCCATTCCACCATAGCCGCATATTGCCCAACAGACTGCGGCCACTGCCTTCAGGGCATTCAAATCCCTCAAACCCCAAGAGTTTCTAGGATATGTCGACCCCGTTGAAGCGCGGACCTGGCTCAAGGAAATAGAAAAGTCCTTCGAGATAATAGGTGTGGAAGAACGACACAAGACCATTTTCACTTCTTACATGCTGAAAGGGGAAGCTAATTACTGGTGGGAGTCCAAACGAAACCTCGAGACAGATGCTGTAATTCTATGCGATAGATTTACCCGATTGTTGTTAGACAAGTATTTCCCTAGGTTTATGGAAACTCAGATGGAGATTAAGTTTCTAGAGTTGAAACAAGATAAGATGACGGTGGCAGAATATGAGGCCAAGTTTACTGAGCTGTCACAATTTGTGCCTGAGTTCGTGAATACCTAAGAGAAGAAAGCGCGAAGGTTTCAACTTGGTCTGAAACATTGGATCCAAAATCGAGTGGCAGTATTAGAGCTGACAGACTCGCCACCTTAGTGCAGAAAGCCTCGATTGTTGAAGTTGGGAGTGAGCAAAGTTGGAAGGAAAAGGAAAATAGGAAGTGGAAGATAGGAAGCCGAGGAGGAGGAACCGAGAACAGCAGCCTTCCAAGCAGGTTCGTCAGGGGAGTGGTGTCCCAACCTGCGAGAGGCCCCATATTTAGAAAGGCCCCCAGTGAGAGTATTGGTCAGGGCGGCGGACAATCTAAGGCAACATTTCATAGCCAGCCCCGCGCCCCAATACTGGTGTGTCAAACATGTGGAAAGAGACACCTTATAGTGTGTAGCCAGGCGAGAGCCCCTCTGAAATGCTATAGGTGTGACTAAACCGGACACCTTGCCACCCACTGCAACCGACCTAGCGTGACATGTTTCCAATGTGGAAAGGTAGGGCACATGAGGAAGGATTACCCGACATTAAAGCCCACAGCCTCAGGGATGAGCAGAGCTGCATCCAACCGGCCCCCAGCTGCTAGGACCTTCAACATGACCGTTCAGGATGCTATCCGGAATACTGACGTGATAGCAGGTACCCTTCTGTTAAATTCCGAACATGCAAATGTCCTATTTGATTCTGGAGCAACCAAGTCATTTATATATCAAGATTTTGCTAAAAAGTTAAAACTTAACGCCATACCCTTACGTGAGGTATTACAAGTGGAAATAGCAAACAAAGAAATAATTCCTGTGAATCAAGTACACCCAAATGCAAGTTGAAATTAGAAGGAAAAGTCTTTGAGTTGACCTAATCCCATTTGCATTAGGAGAATTTGATATAATCTTAGGAATGGATTGGTTATCCAATAATGGAGCGCAAATAGATTGTGAGCGGAAGAGGGTGAAGCTAAGAGTGCAAAATGGAAAAGAAGTAGTGTTTAGAGGTCAACGACAGACCCAGAAATTTGTGACCATGCTACATGCAAAAAGATTGTTAAAGAAAGGTAACGAGGCCTATTTGGCTTATATGATGGATACTAAGAAGGAAGTTCCTAACATACAGGACATACCCATAGTGAATGAATTCAAGGATGTGTTTCCAGAGAACTTACCAGGATTGCCACCCGACAGAGAAATGTAATTCACTATAGAATTAGCACCCGGAACGACACCAGTATCCAAGACTCTTATCGGCTAGCCCCAGTTGAGATGAAGGAACTAGCTTCTCAACTGCAAGAATTATTAGATAATGGGATGATAAGACACAGTGTGTCTCCATAGGGAGTGCCAGTACTGTTCATAAAGAAAAAGGACGACAGTATGAGATTATGCATAGACTACCGAGAGTTGAATAAGCTGACTATTAAGAATAGGTACCCTCTCCCTAGGATTGATGACCTACTCGACCAACTCAAAGGTGCTGTATATTTTTCCAAAATAGATTTGAGGACAGGATATCACCAGTTGAAAATCAAACCTGAGGATATACCAAAGACTGCTTTTTGCACTAGGTATGGGCACTATGAGTTCTTATTCATGTCATTTGGACTAACCAATGCACCCACATCCTTTATGGATTTGATGAACAGAGTGTTCAAAACGTACCTAGATATATGTGTGGTAGTTTTTATAGATGATATTCTAATCTACTCAAAGACAGAGCAAGAACATGTAGAACATTTGAGGATAGTCTTAGAGATCTTGAGGAACGAGAAATTATATGCCAAGTTCTCGAAATGCGAGTTTTGGTTAAGGGAAGTTCAGTTCTTAGGGAATTTGGTGAGTAACAAAGGAGTTTTAGTTGACCCCGCCAAGATAGAGGCGGTATCCAACTGGGAAAGACCGACTACCCCAACAGAGGTTAGGAGTTTTGTGGGTTTAGCAGGATATTACCGCAGATTCGTGCAAGACTTTGCTAAGATAGCCGGCCCACTGACTAGACTTACCCGGAAAATGGAAAAGTTTGTATGGATAGAGAAATGTGAGGAAAACTTTCAGGAACTGAAAAAGAGACTGGTGTCAGTACCAGTGCTCGCTTTTCCTGATGGAAAGGGAGAGTTTGTGATATACAGTGACGCATCGCATAAAGGACTAGGATGTGTGCTTATACAGCACGGGAAGGTTATCGCGTATGCCTCTCGGCAATTAAAGGAGTATGAGATCAGATACCTAACACACGATCTAGAATTAGCAGCCATAGTGTTTGCCCTGAAAATTTGGAGGCACTACATGTACGGTGATAAATGCGAGATTTACACAGACCATAAGAGCCTCAAATATATTTTTACTCAAAAATAACTAAACATGAGATAGAGGAGGTGGTTAGAGTTGATTAAGGACTACGACTGTGAAATTTTGTATCACCCGGGTAAAGCCAATGTGGTGGCTAACGCCCTTAGTAGGAAGGAAAGACTCAAAATGATAATGACATCTGAGGAGTTAATTAAAGAATTTGAGAAGATGGAAATTGATGTGAGAATGACCGGTAAAGGAATACAAGGATTATTTCTGATTAAGCTAGTGCCGGAACCGACTAAAAATATACGAGTGTGTCAGGAAAAGAAGATGAGTGAAGAGAGGGGAACATTGACCGGTAAGGAAGTGAGATACGAGAAGGACGAGAAAGGGATCACGAGGTATGCGTCCCGAATTTGGATTCTAAATGTGCAAGAGTTAAAGAATGAGTTGTTGCACGAAGGGCACAACTCCAGATATTCAATCCACCCAGGAAGTACAAAAATGTACCGTGACCTTAAAGAATATTATTGGTGGCCGAATATGAAAAGAGAAGTAGCAGAGTGGGTCATCAAGTGCTTGATATTCCAGAGAGTGAAGGATGAACATCAGCGATCGAGTGGACTATTATGGCCCCTGGAAATTCCGGAATGGAAATGGGAGCATATAGCCATGGATTTTATGAAAGGCCTACCAAAAACAAAAACCAATCACGACGCCATATGGGTTATCATAGATAGAATGACCAAGTCCATGCACTTCCTACCAATCAACGAAAGGTACACCGTAGACAAGCTGGTGGATATCTACTTGAAGGAAATTGTAGTGAGACACGGCGTTCCTGTAGCCATAGTGTCAGATCGAGACCCAAGGTTTAATTCCCGATTTTGGAGAAGCTTCCAATAATGTGTAGGCACCAGACTAAACATGAGTACCGCTTACCACCCTCAGACTGATGGGCAAAGCGAAAGGACTATTCAGATCCTAGAAGATATGTTGCGAGTGTGTGCCATCAACTTTAAAGCGAATTGGAATGACCACTTACCCTTGATCGAATTTGCCTACAACAACAGCTATCACGCTAGCATAGGAATGCCTCCGTATGAAGCTCTTTACGGAAGGAGATGTCGCTCTCCCCTATGCTGGGATGAGGTTGGAGAACACAAGATAATAGGACTCGAGCTAGTTCAACAAACCAGGGAAATGGTGGGACTCATTAGGAGGAGACTGGTAGCAGCTCAAGACAGACAAAAGAAGAATGTTGACCAGACCAGGAAAGATAGAGAATATGAAGTAGGGGATTCAGTGCTATTGAAGGTATCTCCATGGAAAGGAGTGATGAGATTTGGGAAGAAAGGGAAGCTGAGTCCCAGATTTATAGGACCCTTTGAGATTTTGAGGAGAATAGGACCTCTAGCTTACGAGCTCGCCTTACCTCCTAATCTGCAATAGGTGCACAATGTGTTCCACGTGTCAATGTTAAGGAAATACCAGGCAGATGCGCGACATGTTGTTAGGTCTCAATATGTTTGTAGAAGGGGGGTTGAATACAAACAATACCGTTTAATCGAATAAAATGCGGAATAAAAAAGTGAAACAAAATTCAAGTTAAATAAAACTATTATTAAACTTGAAAGGTGTTACAACAACGGTATCGTTTACAAGGGATTAATCTCAAATAAATTATTCCAAATCTAGAATAAATTCGACATGAACTTTTTCTATTTTTTTAATAGAAAGGATCAAATGCTAAATGCAATTTGAGATTAAGTTCTAGGGATTTTGATCCGCTAGATAGTTACACAAGAACAAGAAAAGGATTTCTAGTGGATTAGATTTAACAATGAATACTAAAAATAAATGATCTGTGAAATTGCAATAAGTTCTCTGCAGTTTTTCTTTTCTTTTGTGTTCTTCTGTGTTTTACATTCAATACTCTGCTTCTTGTTGAAAAACAGCTGCTCTGCTTTATATTGAATCCTGTGATTTTAATTGGCAAGACAATCCATTTAGCTCAGCATGACAATCCTTTGAACTGGTAAGAATTTCGGTAGGACTATCAATTGAACTGATAGGACTTTCGGCAAGACAATCTAAATGCACTAGCATGACTTTCGGTATGACTATTGATTGTCATACCGATTGTCTTGCTAATACAAAAGATAGTCTTGCTGGATTAAAATATATTTTAATCAAATAATAATTCTGAATTAATTAATCAATTAATTCAATTAATCAATAAATTAATCTTTGCAGATTTAATTTATTCTCTTAATTAAATTATATGACTTAATTAATTAATAGAGAATTAATACTAATCTTGAGCAGCAACCATTCTTCTGAAAATCTTCCGAAAATCACTGTCAATTATGAATCAATTCCGCCACTTCAATGTTGACACTCGATGTACTGTCTGGTTCATGAGTGACTAACTTCCATGACGTTTCTTCTTGCCTTGACCTTGATACTCTTAATTTTCTTCAGACTAAATCCTTGTAGTTAATTGATACCCTGACGAGATCTCTATCACTTGATTAAATCCACAATCTTGATTTATATCACTGAGGCTTGATCAATTTCTTGAGCTTCTTCCAGTAAATTAAGTCCTCAAGTCTGTAGACGAACAATGTTACTTAATCCTTTGACATATGTTACTATGAGATATCTCTCTGACGATAGAACCACTATTTACTTGTTACATCCTTATTTGAGTTGAGTTAATTCCTCGAATAAACAAATAGGCTATGACATATGCCTTTCAATCTCCCCCTATTTATTTTTTAGACAATAACAACAAATACCTAGAGGATAACTCAACTAACAAATAAGAAAAAGATATAAACAGTAATGCAAAGTAAATAGCAGAAAAGTTCTGGATTATATTTAATATTTTCCAGATTCCAAAAGAAATTTACAAGTGAATACAAGATAGCTGTTCCTCTAGACTGAACATATAACTACATTAGTCTATCTTGATTCATAAATCCCTAATCATATTACATTAAGTTTTGAGCTTATTGAATTCAGTTGTCTTCTCTTCCGAATTCACCTTCTTCCAAATCTTCAAGCAACTCCTTGTCAAAGACACGATCCTTTTCAGAAGTGAAGCTGGCTGGTCTGACTGGTTGAACTCCAACTGACTTTAGCTTATTCTTGAACTGATCGTACCTTTTAATATTCTTTTCACAATAAGTTTGAATCAGATCAGCTGCTTGAGTTTTCAACATGGATGAATATCCAGCAGTTCTTAAGTGATGTTCCATCCAGACAAGATGCCTAGCTGAGTAGTCTTTAAGAGATTGTGAATCGAGCTGGCAGATTTGAAGACAATCAAACTTAAAGAATCTTACCTGATGAGGATTGTTGACCACTTGAGGACTAGCTCTGCTGGCAAACTCTTTGAGCCTTTCTCGAAGAACTTCATTCAATTCTGAGCTTCTCTTGACTTTGTTGAGAAGAACCCAAATCTCTGATAAAGAACGATTCTCAAACAGATGAAGTGATACTTTGAAAGATCCTTCGCTCTGACAATATACAAATATGCTCATTTTATTTAGAGACCTGTCAAAGGCAGCTGTGATCCTTGAGACTTCAGTCTTTATGGCATTCATGTACACGTCATTGTTTGGATTAGAGATCTCCAGCTTGTCCAGAAGATGTAGAAACTGTCTATCATTGTTTGTGCTTAGCTGAGGCATATCAATATTCTCCTAGCTTCATCCCATTTCTCACCAATCTTCAGTCTGACATCTCTTCTCCTTTCTTTAGCTTTAATGTCATGAAGACGTTGCTTTTGAAGAGTTTCTGTTCTTTGGATGTCTTTCCTCATGTCAATGATCTGGGATACCTTTTTGAGTTCAGCTTCTTTTCTTTTCAACTCTGACTGCTGCTGCTGAAACTCTTTCTCAAACACAGGATCCACTGGAGCTTCCTCTTCCTATTCTCCAAAATCACTTTCCTCCTCAGCTTCAAAGAAACCATCTTTATCTTTATCTTCCAAGACTGGTTCAGTGGGAACATCACAAATATCAAAGTCATCCTGTTCTCCACTATAGTAGATATCATCAGACTTCCCTGTTCCTTCAGCAAAAGTATCTTTTTCAATTCCCTTTTCACTTCTCCCTTTCTTCTCCCCCTTAGTTGAGGAATCCTCTACAGACTTTCCCTTAGATCCTCCATCACCTCCATCACCTCCAGAGCCTGAGCGTCCACCAGACGGCCCTTCAAAAAAAGTCCTTTGTTCTTCATTAGGGCAGTGAGAATTTTTGATCATGAAGTACAAGTGCTTCATCCCTTCATTGAGATGTTCCATGCCCGTCTCTATCTTCAAAAATCTGGAAGAATCTAGTGAATGATTCATTTCAACCAAGTCTTCAAGAGAAGTCATTCTTGTATGGAGAGAGCAGAAGTTTGAAATGTCTTCAGATGATAACGTTGGAGATACCTGGATTGAGTTAAGCTTTGGTACAACAGATGTCTTCAAATCTGATATTTCAGTCCTGATGAGAGCCAGCTGATTATTGACAGAGGTGGAAGAAGAAGACCGTTCAACCACTTGTGCTTTGAATGATTTAGCTTCAGCCTGACTTTTTGCAAGTTGTTCCTTGAGATTAGCAATTTGAGCTAACAGATTTTTAGTGTTTGTGTCTGGGTGTGCGCTCACCTGAATATCTCTCCTGTTTGATTCACTCAACTCACGTGCTTGTGTATCTCTCAATATAATTGCTCGTGAGGAGTCTTCCTGATGCTGATCTTCTGTACCTGCATTTAAAATCACCCTAGCCTCTTCAAGAGAGGTCAGTGGTGGTGCAATGGGAATTCGTGAGTCCCGATCCTCAGTCAAACCTATCTTTTCATGTGAAATAGATGTCTGAATTGTTTCAGGGATAGATGATAAGTGGCATTTTATACCACTTAGAACGTCTTAAAATGGCTTAAATTGGTGTCTTGAAATCAAGTATTTTGTGTATTTGATGCGTTTTTCTAGTGTTTATGCATTTAAGGGTTTTAGTTGCATTTCGAGGGAGGAATCATCAAGAATAAGCCTTGGCATGTGTTCACCATTGCGAGAGGAAAGAAACGGGCAGATTACGGTGAAGAAACGGAGCAAAAACATTTTTTTTCCAGTAGAGGTCTGAGCACCCGCTCAGCATTGCTGAGCGGCCGCGCAGCAAGCTGAGCGCCCGCTCAGCTATGCTGAGCGGCCGCGCAGGGTCGGGAAAAAAGACAAATTATTTTAGGACTTCTACTTCTGTTTGGTTTCCACTTCTATGTAATCTGAGTTTTATGGGACTATTATATAAGTAGATTTGAGATGTTTTCACAAGTGTGGATAAAAAGAAGATTGTGTTTTTACGCAAGGAGCGAAGGAGATAAGGAAGAAGACCGATTTAGCACACCGCAACGAAGAGGAAGCATATCTTCTTGTGATTCTTGTTTCGTTGTAACGTTGGATGCTAGTTTTCTTGCTTTGAACTTATTTACTCTTGTGACGTACTCTGTTTTAATATAATTAGTTTAGTTATTATTTTTTTTGTGTTTGTTTATCATGATTTCATAAGAACCCATGATGACGATAAGTACGATTATGGGCTAATCGTGATCATGGGGTTGCAACGGATTTATTATGGAATTCTTTAGTAATTGTTTAATACTTTAGTGTGTGATGATTGTATGATATCTAGTATTGGTTGTGCGTATTCATCTTATATGCGTCGCGAACATATAAGATAGGGTGTTAATCTCTTGTGAAGCGACGGTGGATCTTGAGATTTAGAACTTGCCATGCTAGCATAGGTTCATGTATGTTGTGCATGATTAGTGGGTAACTCTAACAGTTTTATTTGCCCTATGTAATCAAAAGGAATAACTTGTGCTTAAATCGTTGTGTTGTCAATTTCTGTAGACATATAGGAACTCAACATAATTGATGACTATTCAACTTCTATCTTAATTGTGGATGCTTGGTAGAATGGTATTAGTACAATGAAAGTTGGCTTTTATCAGTTTCGTGTTATTCGATTAATATCATCACTGTCACATGCTAAAGGTAATAACAATGGCTATTGAAGGAAGTAATAATGAAGTTGTGATCTCATGAATGTTTTATTATTGATAAATTGAAGTGTTAGTTAAGTGGTTAATTAAGTAGTTAATTATAGTTAATATTTAATCAACAATTTTAAGTGTTAGTGTCTTAACATTTAGAAGTAATCATACATTGGTGAGTGAGTTTAATTAGACAATAATTCAGTCTGAGTCTCTGTGAGAACGAACTAGAAAGTATTCTATATTACTTGCGAACGCGTATACTTGCGTGAATATTAGCGCGTGTTTTCGCCCTAACAAGTTTTTGGCGCCGCTGCCGGGGACTCGGCGTATTTGTTTAGTTTATGTACTTACCATCATTGGTCATTAGGACTCAGTGATTAGGACGTAGTAGTTACTTATTTTTTCCGGTTGTGTTTCAGGTACTTTAGCAAGCGTTTATGCAAACTCGTTCTCTTGCTCGCAAGAGGACTTTAGATACAGCTGAGGAGACAGACGAAGTTCTTGATATTCCAGAGAAGTTAGATTTTGAGGATTCGGATTCAGGAACTGAGCAGAAAGAACCAGTAAACATGGGAGATCGTATTGTTCAAGCTGATCCAGCTCTTATGGATTTTTCTCGGCCTAAAATTGATGACATTCAGTCAAGCATCCTTCATCCGGCTATTCAAGCTAACACCTTTGAAATCAAGCCGGGCACTATTCAGATGGTGCAGAATTCTGTTTCTTTTGGAGGAGCGGCAACTGAAGACCCCAACATGCACATAAGGAATTTTGTCGAGATCTGCAATACTTTTAAGTATAATGGCATGACTGATGAGGCTATCAAGTTGAGGCTTTTCCCATTCTCACTGAGGGACAAGGCTAAAGACTGGTTACATTCTGAACCAGCTGGGTCCATCACTACGTGGCAAGATCTTGCGCAAAAGTTTCTGGTGAAGTTTTATCCGATGGCAAAGACTGCTGCTATGAGGAGTGCTCTTACTCAGTTTGCGCAGCAATCTACAGAGTCTATGTGCGAGGCTTGGGAACGCTACAAGGAAATGTTGAGAAAATGTCCACATCATGGAATGCCGGATTGGATGGTGATCACTGGTTTCTACAATGGTTTGGGGGCCCAATCTCGGCCCATGCTCGATGCAGCAGCTGGAGGCGCCTTATGGGCTAAAAGCTATACTGAGGCGTATAATCTTATAGAGACGATGGCAGCAAATGAGCATCAAAACCCAACTCAGAGGATGACGTCAGGCAAGGTAGCAGGCATTCTGGAAGTGGATGCAGCCACCGCTATTGCAGCCAAGCTCCAAGCGCTATCAATGAAGGTTGATTCTCTGGCTACATATGGAGTTAATCAAATAGCTATGGTTTGTGAGCTTTGTGCAGGTTCTCATGCTACGGATCAGTATTCTCTTATCAATGAATCTGTTCAGTATGTGAATAATTATCAGCGACAACAGCAGCCTGTGCCAGCGACCTATCATCCTAACAACAGAAATCATCCAAATTTCAGCTGGGGGAATAATCAGAATGCAATTCAGCCACCATATCAGCAAGGAGTGAGTAAACAGTTTAACCCACCTGGATTCCAGTAACCACAACAATATGTTACAAGGCAATCATATCCTCAACAGGGAAGTACAGCTGCACCTACTAGTGTTGATTTTGAGGAACTTAAGCTGTTGTGTAAGAGTCAAGCGGTTTCTATCAAGACCTTGGAAAATCAAATCGGTCAATTAGCCAATGCAGTGCTCAATCGTCAACCTGGCACTCTTCCCAGTGACACGAAAGTACCAGGCAGGAAGGAAGCTAAAGAGCAAGTCAAGGCTATTACCTTAAGGTCTGGAAAAGTAGCTGATGCTGAAAAGGCAAAAGAAGTAGAAGCTGAAATTAGAGATGAAGAATCTAAGCAAAAGGAGAAAGCGGCGGAACCAAGGAAGACTACTGTTGAACACATTCAGCCTGAGGCTAATACAGGGGAGAAACAGCTCTATCCTCCACCACCTTTTCCTAAGAGATTGCAGCAACAAAAGCTGGATAGACAGTTCAGGAAGTTTCTGGAGGTGTTCAAGAAACTTCACATCAATATACCTTTCGCTGAGGCTCTTGAACAAATGCCTAGTTATGCGAAGTTTATGAAGACTATTCTTTCAAGGAAGGTGAAACTGGATGACCTTGAAACCGTTGCTCTCACGGAAGAATGCAGCGCTGTTCTGCAGCAAAAGTTACCACCAAAACTGAAAGATCCAGGAAGCTTCACCATTCCTTGCACCATTGGCAATCTGACTTTTGACAAGTGCCTTTGTGATTTGGAAGCAAGCATTAATCTGATGCCGTTGTCGATCTTTAAAAAGCTGGATCTGCCTGATCCAAAACCCACATACATGTCGCTGCAATTGGCTGACCGTTCCATTACTTACCCAAGGGGTATAGTTGAGGATGTGCTCGTCAAGGTGGATAAGCTCTTCTTTCCTGCAGATTTTGTTATTCTGGATTTTGAGGAAGATAAGAAGATTCCCATAATCTTGGGAAGGCCTTTCTTGGCTACTGGCCGTACCTTGATAGATGTGCAAAAAGGTGAACTTACTATGCGGGTCCAAGATCAGGATGTGACCTTCAACGTATTCAAGACAATGAAATTCCCTACAGAAGATGAGGAGTGCTTAAAATTGGATGTGATTGATTCTGCGGTTACTTCAGAACTCGATCACATGCTAATGTCTGATGCATTGGAAAATGTCTTAGTGGGGGATTTTGACAGCGATGATGAAGATGGCAACGAGCAATTACAATATCTGAACGCTTCTCCCTGGAAGCGAAAGCTGGACATACCATTTGAATCTCTTGGTACTTCTGACCTTAAGAATGCTGAAGGGAAGCTCAAACCATCAATAGAGGAAGCACCTACCTTGGAGCTCAAGCCATTACCTGAACACTTGAGGTATGCTTTTTTAGGTGATTCATCTACGTTACCTATTATTATTTCATCTAACCTTTCAGGTAGTGAGGAAGACAAGCTCTTAAGGATTTTGAGAGAATTCAAATCGGCTATAGGATGGACCATAGCAGACATCAAGGGGATAAGTCCTTCATATTGTATGCATAAAATTCTGCTAGAGGAAGGTAGTAAGCCAACTGTGGAACAGCAGCGAAGACTGAATCCCATCATAAAGGAGGTGGTGAAGAAAGAAATTCTGAAATGGCTAGATGCAGGCATCATTTATCCTATTTCTGACAGCTCGTGGGTGAGCCCCGTACAATGTGTACCTAAGAAAGGAGGTATCACTGTGGTCGCAAATGAAAAGAATGAACTCATCCCTACTCGAACAGTTACAGGATGGAGAGTATGCATGGATTATAGAAAATTGAACAAAGCCACAAGGAAGGATCACTTCCCTCTTCCATTTACTAATCAGATGCTTGACAGATTGGCGGGTCATGAGTATTTTTGTCTTCTGGATGGTTATTCCGGATATAATCAGATTTGTATTGCACCAGAGGATCAGGAAAAGACTACCTTCACTTGTCCATTTGGCACGTTTGCTTTTCGCAGAGTTTCGTTTGGGTTATGTGGCGCCCCGGCCACTTTTCAGAGATGTTTGATGGCTATATTCTCTGACATGATTGGAAATAACGTCGAAGTGTTCATGGATGACTTCTCCGTCTTTGGACACTCATATGATGAATGTTTGAATAATCTGCGCGTCGTACTCAAAAGATGCGTGGAAACTAATTTGGTGCTCAATTGGGAGAAATGTCATTTTATGGTGCGTGAAGGCATTATCCTTGGGCATAAGGTCTCTAGCAAGGGTCTAGAGGTGGACAAGGCCAAGGTGGGAGTCATTGAAAATCTTCCCCCACCTAATTCTGTGAAAGGAATCCGTAGTTTTCTTGGTCATGCGGGTTTTTATCGGCGCTTCATCAAGGACTTTTCAAAGATATCTAAGCCGTTGTGCAATTTGCTTGAGAAAGATGTGCTTTTCAAATTTAATGATGAATGTTTGGCAGCATTCGAGACTCTCAAGAAGAGTTTGATCACTGCACCAGTTATTACAGTACCAGATTGGACAGAACCGTTTGAGATGATGTGTGATGCGAGTGATTATGCGGTAGGTGCAGTTCTGGGACAGCGTAAGAAAAACCTCTTCCATGTGGTCTACTATGCGAGTAAGACTTTAAATGGTGCCCAATTGAACTACACCACTACTGAGAAGGAGCTTTTGGCTATAGTCTTTGGTTTTGAGAAATTTCGATCGTATCTACTTGGTACGAAAGTAACAGTATTCACTGATCATGCGGCTATTCGCTATCTGGTTTCCAAGAAGGATTCGAAGCCGAGACTCATTCGTTGGGTACTTTTACTTCAGGAATTTGAGTTAGAGATCAAAGATAGAAAAGGTACTAAGAATCAAGTAGCTGACCATCTCTCTAGGTTGGAGAATCCCGATTCTACTTCACAAGATAGGACGTTAATCAATGAATCTTTTCCGGATGAGCAGTTGTTTGCAATTCAGGAGAAAGAACCATGGTTTGCAGATATTGTAAACTATCTCGTCAGCCATATAATGCCTCCTAATTTAACATCCGCTCAAAAGAAGAAGTTTCTGCATGAGGTGAAGTGGTATATGTGGGATGAACCATATTTGTTTAGACAGGGAGCTGACCAAATCATCAGGAGATGTATCCCGTTCTGTGAGACGAAGGGGATATTACGAGACTGCCATTCCACGGTTTATGGTGGACACTATGGTGGTGAGAAGACGGCAGCTCGTATTCTGCAAGCAGGTTTTTTCTGGCCTACTTTGTTCAAGGATGCTCATCAGTTTGTTTTAAGGTGTGATCGTTGCCAAAGAGTGGGAAATTTGTCAAGGAAGGATGAGATGCCATTAAATGTGATGCTTGAAGTCGAGGTCTTTGATGTGTGGGGAATCGATTTTATGGGGCCTTTTATCTCGTCTTGCAATAATCAGTACATCTTGCTGGCAGTCGATTATGTCTCAAAATGGGTCGAAGTTAAAGCTTTACCGACAAATGATGCAAAGGCAGTGCTAAATTTTCTTCATAAGCAAATTTTCACAAGGTTTGGAACACCTCGGGTAATCATAAGTGATGAAGGATCGCATTTTTGCAACCGTAAGTTCACTTCTATGATGCAGCGTTATAATATGAATCATCGAATAGCTACTGCCTATCATCCGCAAACAAATGGTCAAGCGGAAGTGTCTAACAGAGAGATAAAGCGCATTCTAGAGAAGGTTGTTTGTCCGTCAAGGAAGGATTGGTCTTTAAAGCTCGATGAAGCTGTTTGGGCTTACAGAACAGCATACAAAACTCCACTTGGGATGTCACCGTTTCAGTTGGTGTACGGTAAGGGATGTCATCTACCTGCGGAGCTTGAGCATAAGGCCTACTGGGCATTGAAGAAGTTGAACCTGGATTTAGATGCAGCTGGTAAGAAAAGAATGCTTCAGCTTAATGAACTTGATGAATTTCGACTTCAAGCGTACGAGAATAATAAAATGTATAAGGAAAAGGTGAAGAGGTGGCACGATAGGAAGCTACATCCTAAGTTATTTGTGCCAGGGCAACAAGTTCTCTTATTCAACTCTCGGCTCCGACTTTTTCCTGGGAAGTTGAAATCAAGGTGGTCTGGACCTTTTATTGTCAAAACTGTGTTTCCACATGGAGCGGTGGAAATTTTTTAGAATGATCCGGACCAAGCATTCAAGGTTAACGGTCAGCGGTTGAAACACTACTATGGGGACATGGCAAACCGAGAAGTGGTTAGTGCCATTTTGTTGACTACTTGAGAAGGGTACGAAACGTCAAGCTAATGACGAAAAAGAAGCGCTGCGTGGGAGGCAACCCATGAATTGTTGTTACAGGAACCCTTAAAAGTTAATAACCTATCCAAAAACATAAAAAAAATCAGAAAACAGGGGCTGAAAAAAAAAATCCAGTGACCCCCTGAGCGCCCGCTCAGCTTTGCTGAGCGACCGCGCAGCAAGCTGAGCGCCCGCTCAGTTTTGCTGAGCGACCGCGCAACAAGCTGAGCGCCCGCTCAGTTTTGCTGAGCGACCGCTCAGGGGTCGAGTACCAGATTTTTTTTACAGTTCAGAAAAAAAAACACACACAAAAACAGTTTTAGCCCATAAACCCACGATTTGTTCCCACTACCCCATCATTTTAACCCTTAATTCCCAAACCCTAATCTAATCCACACCCTATATATACATACACCTATCCTACATATCTCCCACAAAACTTCCTACACTTAAACCCTCTCACAAACATCAAAAAATCAGTTCTTACACACTTTTATTCACGAATCAATGGCACCCAAGAGAGCACGCACTATTGACAGCAGCAACACAGTTCCTACTGCTGATTCATCGAGGAGTACTGCTGCAAGACCTCGGTTAACTGACAGAGCCCTAGAGGAGGAGTACACTAGGCTGTTGGGGAAGCCGATTCTGAAAGAGATGGGGTTTTTACCATCGGGGAGGGATGGTGAGTTGCTGCCCATGATTGCAGAGAAGGGGTGGATAGCTTTTTGTGAGTCACCCGAAGCAGTACCGATGAGCGTTGTTCGCGAGTTCTACGCGAACGCGAAGGCCGAAAAGAATGGCTTTTCTGTGGTCCGAGGGCTGACGGTTGATTATCATCCTGCGGCGATTCGCCGTGTGATTGGACAGCGAGAGAGGAAGCCCGAGGAGGAGAACTGGAATGAAAAGACTGCTGAGGATTTTGACTTGGATTTGATTTGTGCGACTCTCTGTCGACCGGGCACAGTTTGGACCTACAGGACCGGCACTAATGAGTATCGTCAGTTTCCGGCGATCGCCATGAACAGGTATGCCCGTGCATGGAATGCATTTATTTGTGCTAATATTTTGCCTTCTTCGCATGCGCACGAGGTCACAGTTGAGAGAGCACAGTTGTTGTGGGGAATTCTGAATGAGGAATACTATGTGGACCTTGGTGAGTTTATCTACCAAGGAATTCTGAAGTTTTTGAGGGGAGCGAAGCATATGAACATCCCTTATGCATCCACGGTTACGAAGCTATGCCGAGCAGTGGGAGTGAACTGGTCGGCTCATGAGCAGTTGCAGTTGCCAGCAGCTCCGATTGATTCTGGCACTCTGAATGGGATGCAGGAGTGGACCGGTAGTGAGCCTGAGGAGCATGGGCTGGGTTATCGTCTTCCAGGAGGGCGTCCAGCACGAGGTGCTACTATGGCTAGGCCAGGGCATGATGAGGCTGGTTCTTCGAGAGCTCAGGAGGGTGCTGGGATGGTTGATGCCCAGTATAGGAGGCTTTCACGGCGGATGGATACCATGTATGAGACGCAGAGCAGGTTTGCTCAGGAGCTCACCCTTGCGTTAGGGACTGCTTTTCGGGGCCTTGGAGCTGACATCCAGTGGCCAGTTTTTGGTGAGGACTCTGCATACCCGCCGCCTGATACTCCACCCACTGAGGGTGATGATGATGATGACTCCGAGTAGGTATACCCTGTGTTCCTTTCTACTACTTTCACTGAGGACAGTGAAGATTTTTAGTTTGGGGTGGTAGTTAAGGAATATTGTGTGTGTGTCATTTAGTTGCATATTCATGATAGTTTAGTTCATATAGTTGTATAATTTATGCCATATAGTTTTTTTTTATGAATGTCATGTAGCTCATGCATTTACCATGATCCCTTTTGCAATGATTTATCGACTGAATTGTGATATTGATGCAAGTGTAGTGATAACATTAAAGTGATATTAAGTTGTGTAGGTTGATATGCATGCTAGAAACAATTGTAAGTCCACTAAGTCTTAGAGAATGCGTAAGGGCTAGATTGTTGTTATGATTTGGTTGTTTTCAAGGTCAATCTACTTATTATGCTTAGAATTCGATTATAGGTTCTTAGTGATAAAGGCATGAAAAAGAAAAAAAATTTGGAGAAAAAATATGGAAGTTGTTGCTAGTTGTGGCTAGGCGTCAAATGGCTAGTAGCCGGCTCGCATATGGTGCGAGTACTCTAGGGTTGAGCAAGATGGAGCGAAACGCACTTGCTCAGAAGTTATAAAAAAAAGAATTTAGTTTATGCATAATTGATCAAGAGTGTGCTCTTTGGTATTCGAGTTATTAAGTTCTTAGGAGACTTTGTGCCTAGTGACCTAAGGCTTTTAGAGTCTGGGATCCGCTAACCTAACGCTCGTTACATGGATACCATTGTATAAGTCTTTTGTGGACCTCACTCATTGCACGGTCAAATAAGCAGTTGAGTTGTAAATAAAAAGCACGATTCCGTAATAAGCTCCAGAGTTCTTGTAGTGTTGTATATCACTTTGTGCCTAGAATTTTTTCTTTATAAAATCATTGGATTGCCTTGAGGATAGTCGAGTCATAATAATTGGTCTAGTTCCGAAGCATATCTGTTAAGCATTTGCACACACCACGTTTCTGGCTGTATGTCCGTGTGCATGAGTTTATTGATCTTTAGTTGTCTAACTGCATTCGTTGAGGTGTGACAATTTGGTTGGTTAATTATAGTAAGGGGGATCGCTGCATTTTCATATAGATTGCATTCATGCATATTTTTATTTTTTTTTGAGTCTGTGACACTTGAGGACAAGCATCGATTTAAGTTTGGGGGTGTGATAAGTGGCATTTTATACCACTTAGAACGTCTTAAAATGGCTTAAATTGGTGTCTTGAAATCAAGTATTTTGTGTATTTGATGCGTTTTTCTAGTGTTTATTCATTTCAGGGTTTTAGTTGCATTTCGGGGGAGGAATCATCAAGAATAAGCCTTGGCATGTGTTCACCATTGTGAGAGGAAAGAAACGGGCAGATTACGGCGAAGAAACGGAGCAAAAACATTTCTGTTTGGTTTCCACTTCTATGTAATCTGAGTTTTATGGGACTATTATATAAGTAGATTTGAGACGTTTTCACAAGTGTGGATAAAAAGAAGATTGTGTTTTTACGCAAGGAGCGAAGGAGATAAGGAAGAAGACCGATTTAGCATACCGCAACGAAGAGGAAGCATATCTTCTTGTGATTCTTGTTTCGTTGTAACGTTGGATGCTAGTTTTCTTGCTTTGAACTTATTTACTCTTGTGACGTACTCTGTTTTAATATAATTAGTTTAGTTATTATTTTTTTTGTGTTTGTTTATCATGATTTCATATGAACCCATGATGACGATAAGTACGATTATGGGCTAATCGTGATCATGGGGTTGCAACGGATTTATTATGGAATTCTTTAGTAATTGTTTAATACTTTAGTGTGTGATGATTGTATGATATCTAGTATTGGTTGTGCGTATTCGTCTTATGTGCGTCGCGAACATATAAGATAGGGTGTTAATCTCTTGTGAAGCGACGGTGAATCTTGAGATTTAGAACTTGCCATGCTAGCATAGGTTCATGTATGTTGTGCATGATTAGTGGGTAACTCTAACAGTTTTATTTGCCCTATATAATCAAAAGGAATAACTTGTGCTTAAATCGTTGTGTTGTCAATTTCTGTAGACATATAGGAACTCAACATAATTGATGACTATTCAACTTCTATCTTAATTGTGGATGCTTGGTAGAATGGTATTAGTACAATGAAAGTTGGCTTTTATCAGTTTTGTGTTATTCGATTAATATCATCACTGTCACATGTTAAAGGTAATAACAATGGCTATTGAAGGAAGTAATAATGAAGTTGTGATCTCATGAATGTTTTATTATTGATAAATTGAAGTGTTAGTTAAGTGGTTAATTAAGTAGTTAATTATAGTTAATATTTAATCAACAATTTTAAGTGTTAGTGTCTTAACATTGAGAAGTAATCATACATTGGTGAGTGAGTTTAATTAGACAATAATTCAGTCTGAGTCTCTGTGGGAACGAACTAGAAAGTATTCTATATTACTTGCGAACGCGTATACTTGCGTGAATATTAGCGTGTGTTTTTGCCCTAACAATAGATTGACCGAGTTGCCCTCCACTTTCTTCAGATAAATCTATGAGTGGAGAATCCCGTGAGGGAGCCAGAGGTGTTGGATCTGGGAGGGGAGAAAATGACTCTATTAAAGGTGGCTGAGCGTCAGATTTTCCCTCAGAAGCATGTGACTGCTCTTCTGCCGTAACTATGGCAGACACTGTAACCGACTCAATGTGCACTCCTCGCTCTGTGTCCTGAGTATCATCTATTGGCCTGTATGCTTCCATTGTGAGTAATGGAAGTGTGCTTGACTCAGTACAGGATTGCCATGGCCCTATGGCGAATTTTAATAGATTCATCATGTTGATAGAATGTCTCTAGTAACTGTTCACTGGCCATATCAAAGTCCATGTCCTGTTGGGAGGACAAGGATGGGGTTTCAGATGCCTCATTAAATGTTCTTCTTTTCTTGGGTGGAGGCAGAGCTGAGGGTTCATTCACATCCACTAACATACTACTTCCTACTAACCTTCTAGGTAACATTTTAGACAGTGGGGGAGAGGTTGAGATAGGTTGTGACTCTGTGTTTGGCTCTATGACCTGGGATTGAAGCTATGGTTCTACAACTTCATGGTCAGTCCTATCAACCACTGGGGGTCTTTCAACAGAAGTAGGAATAGTTTGAGTTTGAGGAATTACCTGCAGAGGAAGAGCATTTGATGTTTGAGCCTGGGTGGTTTGAACCACTGGAGGTTGAGCTTGCTGTTCATGATCGGGAAGATTGAAGATAGATAAAGGAATATAAGTGGCCATGAAAGCAGATACAAGTATTGGAACTTGCATGAATTTGAAGGTTATGTCTTGGCGAGTGTAAATCTTTTTGCTTACTAGAGGGGGTTCGGTTACTGAAGAGTTAGCAAAAAGGGCTTTATGCTCAGGTGAGAGAAGATGTTCTGCTATGAGCATGAGAAAACGAGCGTAGTAGCACGAGACCCTACGATTTGTAGAATGATCACGTAAAGCAGTAGTGAGACGTCTCAGAAGAATGGGTAAAAGTAGTTTGCCAAAATTGATCCTTTGATTGAAAACAACCGCAAGACCAATATACTGCAGAGTGGAAGTGATGTTATGAAAGTTGGATTTAGTGCAGTTGGCAAACACTTTAGAAAGTGTATCGAAGAAAATGTCCCATTCAGAAACCAAATTGGATTTAGACAACTTGGTTAAGTTAATCACCCCCTGATAGTGAATAGCATGGAAAAAGTTTGAAATATCATTTTCAGAGGGCAAATTACAGAAATTGTCCAATGGAAAATTTAACGCACGATTGACGACTGTTTCATCAACTACATACTGTGTGTTTGCCCCGGCGAATGAAAAAGATTTAAAATCATCGGCCACAATAGAGGTTGTGCAAATCAGTCTGAGCAGATCAACATTTAAAATTACATTTGATTTAATAACAGAGCTAACAATCGAATGGTCATTTAAAAACCTAATCCATGGCTTAAATTTTTCCACATCACATTTATCTGGATTAAAATAATCAACAAGATTATGCGAAACAATTTGGAAATTGAGAGCCAATTAAAAATAATAATAAGACACACACTTTCAGAATTTTAAGAGTAATATTAAGAAAATTCGAATTAATTAAATTAATTTAATAATTCGAATTAAATCAATTATATCCGAAAAATTTAGAACGTAATGTATCTCGTTAATGTGCTTAACTCACAATGAAAGATCTGAAAAATGCACAAGACACAAAACAAAAATAACTAAAAAATACCCAAAAGCAAACAAAGACTGATTTTTGAAGGGAACAAAAACGAAGTGAAATTTTTTTTTTAAAAAAAATAAAAATTGGGCAGCACTTCTGTATGTATATACGTGTATGTATATATCACAAGAGTGATGTTTTGTGAAGCTGAGTAAAAACTCGAGCAAGAAGACAATGGAGGCGGTTTTGATTAAGATCGAATAGAGAGAGAGAGAGAGAAATAAGAGGAAAAAAACACTGTTGGAATTTTGAACAAAAACTGAACTGAATGATTTATAAAACAAAAAAACATTAAGTAGACAACTGGTATGACAATCGAGGAAAGTCATACCGATTGTCTTCCCGATTGTCATACCAGGCAAATTGAGAAAACAAAAAAAAACATAGTAATAATATAACTGGTATGACAATCTGATAGTCATACCGATTGTCATACCAGTATAAAATAAAAAAAATATAAATTTTATTACTGACATGACAATCAATAGTCATACCAATTGTCTTGCCAGTTATAAAATTAAACTGAATTAAAAATAAACACTTATATGTATTGGAATGACTTTTAGCAAGACAATTTCAATTGTCTTGCCGATTGTCATTCTAGTATAAGATAAATTAAATATTTATATAAATATACTGAAATGACTTTCAGCAAGACAATTTCAATTGTCTTGCCGATTGTCATTCAAGTATCAAATTAAAACAAAAATATATATATATATATATATTATAAAACAAATATTAACAGTTTTAACAAATACATAACTTATTAAAAGAAAATTACAGAAAACTACAATAAATACTAATATAGATATGGCAGAAAATATTTACACAATTAAAATATTTCAGAGATAATTATATTTTCAGTCCAAAAATAGATTTCTTTTGAATTTTAGCAAATAAAATTCATAGAAAAATATTTTTAGAGAAAATAAGATATTCTGAGACATTAAAATTAACAAGTTGAATAAATAAATAAGATAAGATAATACAAATTACATAGAAATAAGCAAGTATTATGGAAAATGATAAAATAAATTTGCAAATGAATTTTTCATTTATGAAAAATTCATTTGTAAATTCACTCAAGAACAGATTTCAGATATTCACAAGTTTAATCACTAAAGCTATTCAACATACCCAATTTACCAACTAATTTGGTAAATGTAGATTCATCAAGAGGTTTAGTGAAAATATCTGCTATTTGTTCTTCTGTTGGAACAAAAAATAGTTCAACAGTACCATTCATGACGTGCTCTCTAATAAAATGATAACTGATGTCAATGTGCTTGGTCCTTGTATGCTGCACAGGGTTGTTGGTGATGGCTATTGCACTTGTATTGTCATATAGAATAGGTATTTTGTTCAATACAGAGCCATAGTCCCGTAGCTGATTCCAAATCCACAAGATCTGAGCACAGCAGCTTCCAGTAGCAATATATTCAGCCTCAGCCGTTGAATTTGAAACTGTTTGTTGTTTCTTGCTGTACCATGAGACTAGTCTGCTACCTAGGAATTGACAACTCCCTGAGGTGCTTTTCCTATCAACAACACTGCCTGCGTAATCTGAATCTGTATATCCAACAAGGTTAAAACCAGATTCTTTAGGGTACCAAATACCTAGATTTGCTGTTCCCTTAAGATATCTTAAGATTCGTTTAACAGCAACGAGATGAATATCTCTAGGATCTGCTTGGAACCTTGCACATAAGCATGTAGCATACATAATATCTGGTCTGCTTGCAGTAAGATAGAGTAACGAGCCAATCATACCTCTGTAGCTTGTGACATCTACCTTAATGGAGTTTTCACATGGTCCAAGCTTGACAGCTGTAGTTGACGGAGTCCTTGCTGATGCAGAATCCTCTAGATTGTACTTTTTGAGGAGTTCCTTGAGATACTTGGATTGACAAATAAAAGTTCCATCTAACCATTGATTTACTTGTAATCCAAGAAAGAACTTCAGCTCTCCCATCATGCTCATTTCAAATTTGTTGTGCATTAACTTAACAAATCTCTTACAGAGATTATCATTAGTAGACCCAAATATTATATCATCCACATAGACTTGGACTAATATAGTATCATTCTAATGCTTTTTAGAAAAGAGAGTTTTGTCTATGACACCTCTAATAAAGCTATTTTCAATAAAAAATTCAGAGAGAGTGTCATACCATTTTCTCGGAGACTGTTTGAGTCCATAGATAGCCTTGAAAAGAAAGTAGACAAAATCTAAATGATCTGGATCTTCAAAACCAGGAGGTTGCTCTACATATACCTCTTCATCCAGCTTTCCATTTAGAAAGGCACTCTTGACATCCATTTGATAAACTTTAAAGTTAGAGAATGCTGCAAATGCCAGAATTATCCTGATGGCCTCTAGTCTAGCCACTAGAGCATAGGTTTCATCATAATCAATGCCTTCAGCTTGAGAATACCCTTTAGCTACCAGTCTTGCTTTATTTCTTTTAACCACACCATCTTCATCTAGTTTATTCCTGAATACCCACCGAGTACCAACAACTTTCTTGTGTGTAGGTCTAGGTACCAGTTTCCAGACTTGTTGATGTTCAAACTGATTGAGTTCATCTTGCATAGCAATCACCCAATCTGGATCAGTCAGTGCTTCCTCAATCTTCTTAGGTTCCATCTCAGAAAGAAATCCTGAGAATAGACACTCATTTTGAGTAGCACGTCTAGTTCTAACTCCAACATCTGGATTACCAATAATCAACTCAAAAGGATGATCTTTATTCCAGACAATCTATCTTGGAAGATTTGATCTTGATGATTCGCCTTGAAATTCATTGGGATGTTGTGTCCTACTAGTTGATCCTTCAGCATCTCCCCTTGAGTTGTTGCCATGTTGACTTGAAGATTCTCCGTCAGTAGCAGTGGTATCTTCATTGTTGCCAAAGTTTCCATCACCATTACCTTGAGTATCATCATGATTAACAGGTTCTTCACCAGCAACAACCTCAGGTTCTTGATCATGTTCTGATTCTGAATCTGACATATCATCAAACTTCAGTTTCTCAAAAGGATCTTCAGTTTGGATACTAGGGAGTTTAGTGTCATCAAATGTAACATTGACACTTTCAGTTACTTTGTGTTGATCAATGATATACACCCTGTATGATCTTCTTCCATATCCAACAAAAATACCCTCATATGCATTTGCCTCGAATTTACCACGACGATCATCTCCATCCTTGAGCATGAAGCATCTGGCACCAAATACATGAAAGTATTTGATAGAAGGTTTCTGTTCATTCAAAATCTCATAAGGAGTTTTCATGAAGTCTTTGTTGATTAGAGTTCGATTCTGAGTATAACATGCAGTATTGACAGCTTTAGCCCAAAAGTACATTGGAAGACCTGATTCACTTAACATCGTTCTTGCAGCTTCAATCAATGTACGATTCTTCCTTTCTACCACTCCATTTTGCTGAGGGGTTTTAGGAGCTGAAAATTGTCTGGTAATCCCTTTGTCTGTACAGAATCCATTGAGAAGTGAATTCTTGAATTCTGTTCCATTATCTGACCTTATTGCTCTAACAGGGACATTAGAATCTAACTCGATCAACTTGATATGATCAATCATAACTTGTGGTGTTTCATCCTTAGAGTGAAGGAATAAAACCCACGTATACTTGGAATAGTCATCAACTATCACAAGACAGTAACATTTCTTTGATATCGAAAGAACATTAACTGGTCCAAATAAATCCATGTGCAATAATTGCAGAACACCAGTTATGGAGGATGTGTCAGTGCCTCTATGACTTGCTTTCTTTGACTTTCCTTTCTGGCAAGCCTCACATAGTCCTTCTGGGGAGAATTCCAGCTGAGGCAGACCTCTGACCAATTTTCTTTTGACAAGAGAATTCATTGTTTTGAAATTGAGATGAGAAAGTCTCTTGTGCCATAGCCAACTCTCATCAGACGATGCCATTGCATAGAAACAATTGACTTCAGGATTGCTTCCAGAGTTCATGTCAGCTACGAACAGATTTCCTTTCCGGATTCCCATCAAGGAGGGTTTTTCATTTTTCTTGCGCAGAATCTGACACTTCAGCTTGTCGAATAAAACATTGTAGCCGTTGTCACAGAACTGACTAATGCTAAGCAGATTGTGTTCAAGTCCTTGCACAATATACACATTTTCAATGATAACATTCCAGCTAGCAAATAGCCATATCCCTCAGTTAAACCTTTGCTGTTATCTCCAAATGTAACCACTGGGCCACCTTTCTCAACCACATTTGATAGCAAGGCTCTATCTCCGGTCATATGTCTTGACGATCCGCTGTCAAGAATCCACACTACCGGTTGTACCTGTTTAATGCCCTCTTTTCTTGACGATGAGGTGTTTGCATCACTAGCCATGAGATCAAGATTCCCAACTTCTTCATCTTCACTGTCAGTATCATCCCAGCTTCTTCTCTTTGCCAGGTAAGCCCTTTCAGATTTACTCTTATGATTAGAATCATAAGAGTTCTTCGTAACTTGTTTTGGCTTCCTGCATTCTGTGGCAAAGTGTCCTAATTCATTGCAGTTGAAGCATCGAATGGTGCTTCGATCAACCATCCCTATTTTGTACCCACCATTGCTGGTGTTAGAGGATGAAGATCCACCTTTCTGGAATCTGTTGTAGTTGGACTTGTACCTGAACTTGGGATTCCTCTTGAATCTGACATTGGAGAATCTCTTTACAATCAGGGCCATTGACTCATCTTCCAATTGCTCCAGTTCTTCCAAGGAATAAAAATCATCTCCTGATTGATTTGTAGTAGGAGGATCAAATTCTGCTACTATCACATTTTCTTCAACCTTGGAAGACTGTACCATTTTTTCTGACTATTGAGATTGTTGTTGTTGTTGTTGTTGTTCAGCTACTAGAGCAGTAGACGTGCTGACCACTCTTCCTTTCCCGTAGACTTCCTTCTGCTGAATCTGCTCCAACTCATAAGTCTTTAACACACTATAGAGCCTTTCCAAAGAAATCTCACTCAGATCTCTTGCTTCTCTTATGGCAGTGATTCTATGTTCGAGATGAGTTGGCAGTGTTAAAAGGAACCTTTTGTTGACCTCCCTGATGGAATAGTATTTACCATTAATGTTCAGGTTGTTGATCAATGCATTATACCTCTCAAACACTTCAGTGATTCCTTCTCCTGGATTGGATTTAAAGTATTCATACTCAGAGGTTAGGATTTCTAACTTGTTCTCCCTAACTTCCTCTGTGCCTTCATTAATAACCTCAATAGTTTCCCAAATGTGTTTGGAATCTTTACAGTTCATCACATGTCTATTCATCAAGGGATCAAGGGAATCTACTAAAATTAATTGAAGGCTAGCATCCAGGGAGGCTTCTTCTTTTTCAGCAGGAGAAAAATCCTCAAGATCTTTCACATAAGTTCTTGCTTTGGTAATCACCACATCATTTTCTATTATCTCTGGTTCAATAACCATCGGAATTTTAGGACCCTTCTTTAACACTTCCAGATATTTGGAATTTGTAACTTGTAAAAACAATAGCATCTTCTTCTTCCACATAACATAATTTTCTTTATCGAATAGTGGAATTTTAACGGTTCCAACTTTTTGTGTAGTCATTATGAATTTTTGAGTAAATAAAAATTCAAGGAGTGAAAGAATCACAAAAGTCTAGGATCTTGATTTTTACGTTAATCAGAAGGCTATGATACCAATTGTTAGGTCTCAATATGTTTGTCAAAGGGGGGTTGAATACAAACAATACCATTTAATCGAATAAAATGCGGAATAAAAAAGTGAAACAAAATTGAAGTTAAATAAAACTATTATTAAACTTGAAAGGTGTTACAACAATGGTATCGTTTACAAGGGATTAATCTCAAATAAATTATTCCAAATCTAGAATAAATTCAACATGAACTTTTTCTATTTTTGTAATAAAAAGGATCAAATGCTAAATGTAATTTGAGATTAAGTTCTAGGGATTTTGATCCGCTAGATAGTTACACAAGAACAATAAAAGGATTTCTAGTGGATTAGATTTAACAATGAATACTAGAAATAAATGATCTGTGAAATTGCAGTAAGTTCTCTGCAGTTTTTCTTTTGTTCTGTGTTCTTCTGTGTTTTACATTCAATACTCTGCTTCTTGTTGAAAAACAGCTGCTCTGCTTTATATTGAATCCTGTGATTTTAATTGGCAAGACAATCCATTTAGCTCAGCATGACAATCCTTTGAACTGGTAAGTGTTAGTCCCTTAACAATATAGCAAGAATTACAGAAGGGGGGTTGAATGGAATTCTTGAACCTTTTTCTTGAAATAAAAATGTTCAACTCGATTATGGATATATTTGTTTTGATTAGCACAATGCGGAATGTAAACTTGAATGAATCAAAACATAAGTAATTAAAAACAAGAGTCTTTAAAAACTTTCTGGTGGATTTAAACAATTCCACCAGAGATATATTTAATATATCGAGAGGACTCTGTGTGCAGAAATGCTCACAGCTGCTTACAGAAATAGAACTGCTAAGAAGACAGGAAATGCTAAAGATAGTGCTTACAAAGATTTCTCTGTTGTTGTTTCTTAGCTATCTCAGTTATTTTTCTATTTGCTACTCTCTTGGTTTATATATTACCAAGATTACAAAGTCAAAAGAACTGAACAAATATAAAATCTAACAGTCTTGATCTTTGCTGCTTTTCGTCCTCTATTACCCAGTTAATGGGTTTCCACAGTGTACTTGTATCCAACTCAATGGCTGTGTGTCAGCTTTCACTGTTCAACTGATGTTTGAATCTTGATATGATCATCTGTCGACTTTCAGATCATCCGTCGATGACTTAATTGATCATCCGTAGACTGCTATGTTAAACATCCGTTGATAGTCATTTGATCATCCGTCGAAGCTTTGTTAAGCATCCGTTGGTAGCTATTTTGGTCATCCGTCGAAGCTTTGTTAATCATCCGTTGGTAGCTATTTTGGCACTTGACTTCATTTCACTTATACAAAATTACAAGGCATTGCTTATGTACAGTTAGTCAACCTATTCTGCATATCTAGTTAAAGTCAACATGACTTATATGCTACTCCAGATTCTATACAAAGGTGCATACAACACTGTGCTACAAACTTATTATTACATAAGCTACTCACTCGATGGATAATAAGTTAATCATCCGTCGGGACTATAATGAGTTATCCGTCGGGACTATAATTCTTATCCGTCGAGTGCTACATTATTTCACTAAGTAAAATCTACTTAGATGTTTTGTTTAGGTAATCATCAAGTACACAACATATTCACAACAATCTCCCCCAATTTATGTCTACTGGAATTGTAGCCATAAATTAAGAGATACTTGATGATAATAAAACATCCTAAACATATATCTTTAAAGATAAGTAGATAAAACTGAAAGTGCTTCAATTTAAACAAAAATGTACAAGGTTTGGCTCACAGTCAGTTCAAGATGCTCCTCTAGTCTGAGCAGATTTTTCTAGATTCTTGAAGGTCTGGATCTTCTTCCAAGCTTTCTGTTGTTTTCTTCAATTTGATTCTGGAGCTGTCTGTGGAATTCTAATTCATCAGATTCTGAGAGATCTAACATTTCTTGCATTTCCAAGAGAGTCTCATTGCTAGAGATATTCAATTGGTCTTCTAATCTGAAGAATATTCTCACACCCTTGTCATCCATGAATTCCATCAGCCAGTAGGACCTTAGATGCTCTCTTCTCCCTGTGTATGGGATGATAAGAGTTTTGGGTAGTGCATCTTTGGCTCTAACACTCCTTAGCTCTTCAATCTTCTTCAATACTAATCTTCTTGCAGTTACATTGAACCCAAAGTTTTTCTTGAAGGATGAATAGACTTTGATCAACACAGCTTGGCTTTCTTGAAGTATCCTGTGAAGAGGCCACTGAATCTCCCTTCCCCCTTTGTACTTGAACACCAACCATTCAGGTAGGTTTCTGTATGCATCAATTGCCCTTACCTCATCCAGCTCCTCCAGATAAAGGTTTAGATCTGAGAATTCTTTGATGTCACACAAGTACAAGTAGTCTCCCCTGTTGACCTTGGGTTGAGCTTTGACTACTGACTTGGATTTGAGAGGTGACAGCTTCACTTTCTTGACTGCCCTTGATTTTGTCCTTCTTGGCTTAGTAAGAATTGGCAAGTTGAAGTCAGGAATTGGTAATTTATCCCACTCTATTGGCTCATCCTTTGGCACAATAGGCTCTCCATGTATGTTCCTGTAGGGGTCCACCACCCTTATGTCTTCAAACACCACAGAGGGCTTTGATGCTTGAGTTTTAGCTTGAGTGGATTCCTTTGGAAATTGATCTTCCAATTCCTTGTCAATAATATCCAACTTTCTTTTTGTTCTTTTAGCCAGTTCTTTCTTTCTTGGGGATTTCTTCTGTTTTTCAATCTTCTTCTCTGATTCAGTAGCTTGAGATGGTTGAGAGGGAATTTGTTGAGAAGAATTCACAGCCTGTAGCTTGGCCAAGATAGCAAACTGTTCTTTCTTTTGTTTAGACTTCTTTGCATCTAGAGCAGCTTGCCTCTTTTCCTGCTTCAATCTGGCTTTTTCTTCTTCCTTTACATGAGCAAATTGTGGATGTCCAGCTACCACACAAATTTCCATCCCATTTCTGAATATCTTTGCAATTCTCTTTCTTGAGGCTGAATCAGCTGGATCTTTGTAGATGAGAATAGATCTTGACAGAAGCTTCTTTTCATCAGGCTTGGGTGTCTCATACACAGAATCTATAGGGTTCTTCAAAGATAACTTTGGATAGTTTGCCCTTGGTTTAAGAATTATCTCAGCCTTTGTAGTCTTGATGCAGGAAGATTGTCCTTTCTCCAGATAGTTCATGCTCATCTCATTCACATTGATTGGCTTGACATGAGAGTGATGGATGGCTGACTGATCTGGTTCCTTGACTAATTGAAACTTTTTCTGTATTTCCTCATCAATCTTTTTCCAGTTGATCAGAGTCAACTCTCCTTTATCAGCATCTTTCAAATTTGCTGCTGCTGTATTTATAAGATCTATACCATCTGCAACTGGTGGCTTGGAGATAGTAATTGAAGGTACAATTACTTTGCTGATTTGAACTAGAAGTTTCTCCCCCTCAGTTGGTCCTTTCTCCCCCTTACTTGATTCTCTCTCCCCCTTTTTGTTATCATAAAGTGGAGGAGTTAGGCCTTGTGCTTTAGCCAGTTGCATAAGAAGATTTGTCTGAGTCTGTTGATTTTGAAGAAGTAGAGCCACTGAATTCTCAATAACCTGAACTCTGTTCTCCAGCTTGGCTATCTTCTTGTCAGAATCTAATTCTCTCCTTAATCTTAGTAATAGATCATGCATGGTACCATATGGCATTATTGAATCCAGCTTCTCAGAGTTATATGTCTTTAAGTCAGCTATCTCCTTTTTCAATTCATCCACACTGAGATTCTGTCTTGAGTGTTGGATCTTCATTAAATGTAAAGAGTCTAGGTGAGCTTGAAGAACAGCCTTGGTACCAGCATCTGAAGCTTCCTGAAGGGCCTGCTGAATAGCTATTACTTGTTTTACCAAAGACACCTCAAATTGCCCAGGTGAAAATTCCTTTGCCCATGCCCATTTAGGTAAACTGAAAGCAGAACTTGGGCCTTCAGCTCCCCCTAAGTTCATGCTTCCATCCAAAGAACCAGAGTCATCATCATCAGAATTTACTCCAAATTCTTCAGATGGCTCTCCAGCTTGAGAAGGCATTCTGTTCACAGCAGCTTTATCTCTTTGAAGAGATTCTGTGGTGTGCACTAAATTCAAAGTCTGCTCTGCCTCCACATTGCCCTGAGCAGCCAACAGTTGATAGGCTGAAACAGGGTGAGTAAAAGTGTCGGCATCCAAGGAAATGTTATCAATTACAGCTTTGTAATGTTGCTGAAATTGTCTTTCCTTTTCAGCATCATCCACAATCATTGACTCACTAGCAATGGCTGGTTCCATCCTTATTTCTCTAGTACCTGCCTTTCTCTCATATTCTCTCTTTTGTTGCATCAGGGTCTCACCCTGGCTCCCCACCCTCACCTTCACCTACTAAGGTGGGACTCCTCTCACTCACTTCTGCCAATCCTGAATGAATGGATTGCTGAGATTCACTCTTTTCCTCTCCTTTTGCCTGGGAACAACCCAGCCTCTCACTCAATGCACTCTCCTCTCTCAGTCCTAAGAGTGATTGTATTACCACCAAATCTTCTGCACTTGAAATTATTGAAGTTTGAAGTTGTGCAGAGACACTTGACAGATAAGTGATATCCGTCGGGTGAGTGGTAAAGCTATCCGACGGATAACTGCTGTTAAGCTTATCCGTCGGGATACAATCACTACTCGACGGATGAGCAATATCCATCGAGAGAGTAGAAATGAATGAGGTGGGAAGAGAAACTATTGTTGACTCTGTGTTGATTGAAGTTATTTGAGGCACAGATGTCACAATAGAATCAGAAAGAATTGGCAAGTGAGCCAACAAATCATCTAAAAGATGATGCTCACTTGCACTAGATTTTTGCTTCCCCAACAGAGTTAAAGAAGGGGAATCAGGAATTGAAGTGTTTATCATGTCCACTTCCAGTGAGTTAGTTGGTGAGTATTGTGTTTCTGTGGCTTCTATTATGAGAGATTTTGGCTGTGACTCCACATTTATTGGAGCCACATCAATCTGAATTCGAGAAGGTGCAAGGACTGTGTCTTTAGCACCAGTTTGCACTAAGTGTGTGCCCTGTGCATCCCCAGTTGTTTTGGATTTCTTTTTTCTAGTGTAGGTTTGGTGTGAGCTTGTGTCCCTAACCCTCTTGGCCTGTGCTCTTGGATGAGAGCTTTGTTCAATAGCCACATCCTTTTGGGAGGATGCAGCTAGAAGTGAGCTTTTGTCCTTTTTAAGCACTACAGTTTGTTGGGAAACTGCAGTGTGGCTAGGCTGGGATTCACTCAACTCTCCAACCTTATCCTTGGGGTTTCTTTAATGTTCACCCCTTCTCTCACCTATCTTACCCTCCTTCACACTCCTCTCTTTGGTTTTGGTAGATTTTTGAACTGGTACCTTTTGAGAGATACCAGAGGGGGTTTTCTTTGATTTGGATTTAGAAATTGCAGTTGTTTTGGCAGCTTTGGTAGGCAACTGTTTGGTCATTGTCACAGTTTCCATAGCTATGCCTGAAGTCAAAGAAATAGAAGAGATTGGAATAGTTGAGGGTCTGGATGAACTTACCTCACTTACCTGAGGTGTCAGCATTACAGGAAAATAGAACATTGGCACATCCTTGTGATGGTTGGCTCTATTCAAGTCTGCAATGATTCTTCTCTCTTGAACCCAACAAGCTAATTTGTTGTTTGGGTTCTCAAGTTCAATCTCTTGACAAAGATGGTTAGCCAAAAGCATAAAAAATCTAGTATAGTAAATATTCTTTCCTCTTTTGGCTAAGTCACCTAGTTTAAAACCTAACTCATACACAACAAGGTCACTGAAATTGTAATATTTGTCTGTAACTAGCATGTATAGCATGTTAAGCATGGAAATGTTCACAGAATCAAAATTACTGATTTTTCCAGAAAAGACTTTAGTTACTACATCACACAAGTAACTCCATTCCTTCCTAAGACCTAGTCTTCTAATTTCACTTAGTTTTGTAGTAGGAAGTGCATAATGAATGGAATTGAGCATATTGACAATATCAGTGTCAGTGTGTGGTGCAGTTACATTATCATCAGGAATCTTGAAACATGCTTTTATGACATCACTATTGATACAGAAATCATTACCTTTGATAGTTAGAGTGATGGTTTTGTCAGTAGAGTTATAGATTGCTGTTGTCCACATCTCCTCAACAACTTCACAATAAATTGTGGGTGATTCCAGCATGGAAAAACTTAACTTGCAGTTGTTCACGAAGTCCATCATCTTATGATAGTCTTCAGATTGCTGAATCCCCTTATTGACCAACGCAGTGAAGTTGTTCTTCTCATAGATGAACCCAGTCTGTGACATGATCTTAACTACGGGTGCCATTGTTAGAGAAGAAAAGCTTGAAGAGAAAGAGGATTTTTGCTTGAGAGAGAATGAAGTAACACAGTTGAATTTGAGAATGATAAAAGAAAATGATTAGAATGAAATAAGCTTTTATACTTTACTCAAAATCAACTGATAAAAATAATAAAGAGAAGTAAATTACCCAATAGAAATTGTCTAAAATAGCCATTTTAAAATAAACTATAAAAATTCCACCCATTATCCGTCGTGTAATGCTTACAAACTGTAAGTAAACTCGATGGATAATGTTCAGGGAATTACCAGTTAAGATTTAGACACTTCGACGGATGAGGATAAGTTGATATCCATCGAGCTTTAAAATACTCCAGAAAAGTAATTGATTTTTATTTACAATTTGTATATTGACGGATGACTCAACTCGATGGATAATGGTCATCCGTCGAGATGCAAATTTTGACTTAGCCAAAATTTTCATCCAAGAATAAAAATTAGTTAAATTTCTGGCTACTTTTCAACTTGCAAAATAATTCAGATAAATTCAAGAGTAATTAAGCATACCTAACTCACTTACCAACCTAGAAAAGGTGGATTCATCCAGTGGCTTGGTAAAAATATCTGCAAGTTGCTTCTCACTTGGAACAAAATGTAACTCTACAGTACCATTCATTACATGTTCCCTTATGAAATGGTACTTGATGTCTATATGCTTTGTCCTTGAATGTTGCACTGGATTTTCAGTGATGGCAATTGCACTTGTGTTATCACAGAAAATAGGAATCCTTTCAACTTGCAAACCATAGTCTAGCAATTGATTTTTCATCCATAAAATCTGTGCACAGCAACTGCCAGCAGTAATATATTCAGCTTCAGCTGTAGAAGTAGAAACTGAATTTTGCTTTTTACTGAACCAGGACACAAGCTTGTCTCCTAAAAATTGACAGGTTCCTGTTGTGCTTTTTCTATCAATTCTGCAACCTGCATAATCTGCATCTGAATAACCAGTTAGATCAAAGCCAGAATCTCTAGGATACCAAATGCCAAGGTTTGGTGTTCCTTTGAGATATCTAAAGATTCTCTTAATAGCTATCAAATGAGACTCTCTAGGATCAGCCTGAAATCTAGCACACAAACATGTAGCAAACATTATATCTGGCCTACTAGCTGTTAAGTACAGAAGTGAGCCAACCATGCCTCTATAACTTGAAATATCCCCAGACTTTTCAGTAGTATTTAGTTCAAGCTTAGTTGCAGTGGCCATGGGAGTTTTTGCAGATGTGCAATCCATTAGATCAAACTTCTTTAAAAGATCAAAAATATATTTAGTTTGACTAATGAATATTCCATCACTAACTTGCTTAACTTGTAAACCAAGAAAGTAAGTTAGTTCTCCCATCATACTCATTTCATACTTGCTTTACATCAGTTTGGCAAACTTTTTACAAAGTTTCTCATCTGTAGAGCCAAAAATAATATCATCTACATAAATTTGAACAAGTATGCTAGAGCCATTCACATTTCTGAAAAATAAAGTTTTATCTACAGTACCTCTTGTGAAGTGATTTTCCAAAAGGAACTTTGATAAAGTGTCATACCAGGCTCTAGGTGCTTGCTTCAGTCCATAAAGTGCTTTCAGTAGATAATAGACATACTCTGGGAAATTTGGATCTTTAAAGCCAGGAGGTTGACTTACATACACTTCTTCCTTCAAATCTCCATTCAGAAAGGCACTTTTGACATCCATTTGATAGACCTTGAAATTGGCATGGGCTGCATAGGCTAAGAAGATTCTGATGGCTTCAAGTCTTGCAACAGGAGCAAATGTTTCATCAAAATCTATTCCTTCTTGCTGACAATAGCCTTTAGCAACCAATCTTGCTTTGTTCCTTACTAATATGCCATTTTCATCCATCTTATTTCTGAATACCCATTTAGTGTCTATTGGAGTCTTTCCTGTAGGCTTGGGTACCAGCTTCCATACTTTATTCCTTTCAAATTGGTTTAGCTCCTCCTGCATAGCTAAAATCCAATCAGGATCTAACAAGGCTTCTTCTACCTTCTTTAGTTCTTCCTTAGTCAGGAAGCTACTGTATAGACATTCTTCTTGAGTTGCTCTCCTGGTTTGAACTCTGGAAGAAACATCACCAATAATCAGTTCAAAGGGGTGATCTTTTGTCCATTTTCTTGGTTGAGGTAGATTAGCCCTAGATGAAGAGACCTCAATGTTGTCTTGATGTGTGATTGAGTTTTGATTGCTAGAAACTCCCCCTGAGTTTGTGGATCTTTGATTTGAGATTGGGGTGCTTTCTATGGGTGATCTGCCTTGACTTCCTGCTCCTTTTGATAACCCGACGGATGGTGAATTTTGAGTACCGACGGATGAGGCAGGTTGTCTTCCGACGGACAATACAGATTGCCTTCCGACAGATGAAGCGTTATGTAACTCGACGGATGTTGAGTTTTGTGCTTCATTTGTAGTAGATTTGTCTGCATTATCCTTAGACACTGTTTCTTGATCACTCTCATCATCACTTTCATCACTGACCATCTCAACATTGTCGAATTTGAGGCTCTCATGGTAATCTCCATCTATTAGTCCTTCAATCTTTTTATCATCAGAAACAACATGTATAGATTCAACAACAATGTTGGTTCTTAGATTGTAGACTCTATATGCTTTACCAACAACATATCCAACAAAAATTCCTTCATCTGCTTTAGCATCAAACTTCCCATTTTGATCAGTTTGATTTCTCAGAATATAGCATTTACAGCCAAAGATATGAAGAAAGTTCAGAGTTGGCTTCTTGTTCTTGAACAATTGATAAGGTGTCATGCATCTTGCTTGATTAATCAAAGAGATGTTCTGAGTGTAGCATGCAGTGTTTACAGCTTCAGCCCAGAAGTATGTTGGTAGTTTTGATTCTTCAAGCATTGTCCTTGCAGCTTCAATAAGAGATCTATTCTTTCTTTCCACTACTCCATTCTGTTGTGGAGTCCTTGCTGCTGAAAACTCATGCAAGATTCCATTTTCCTCACAAAATGCTCTCATGACATAGTTCTTGAACTCGGTTCCATTATCACTCCTGATTCTTCTAACTTTGAAATCAGGATGATTGTTTACTTGCCTTATGTGATTGATGATGATTTCACTAGCCTCATCTTTGGACTTTAGGAAATATGTCCAAGAGAACTTTGAGAAATCATCTACAATTACTAGGCAAAATCTTTTTGAGATTGACAATATATTGACTGGTCCAAACAAATCCATGTGAAGCAGTTGTAGAGGCTCTTCAATTGCTGAATCAAGTTTCTTCCTGAATGATGCTTTAATCTGCTTCCCTTTTTGGCAGGCATCACACAGTCCATCCTTTGTAAACTCCACCATAGGAATGCCTCTAACTAGCTCTTTCTTTACCAGCTCATTCATGGTCTTGAAGTTCAAATGGGATAGCTTCTTGTGCCATAGCCAACTTTCATCTTGACTTGCTTTACTAAGAAGACAAGTTACAGATTCTGCTTTAGTTGAGTTGAAGTCAGCTAGATACACATTTCCTCTTCTCACACCAGTGAGAACCACTTTGTTGTTTTGATTATTAATCACAACACAGGTTTCTTTGTTGAAGGTTACTGAGTTGCCTTTATCACAAAGCTGGCTGATACTCAACAGATTGTGTTTGAGACCATCCACTAAGGCAACCTCTTCAATGATGACATTGTCCTTTGAAATCAAGCCATATCCCACAGTATAACCTTTGCTGTCATCTCCAAAAGTGATACTTGGGCCAGCTCTCTCTTCAAACTCTGTGAGCAGGGTAGAATCACCAGTCATGTGTCTTAAACAACCACTATCCAAGTACCAAAGATTCCTTCTGTTTCCCTGCACACATCAAAATCAAATCAAGTTGATTTTGGTACCCAAGTTTCCTTGGGTCCTGCCTTGTTAGCTTTCTTCTTCTGTTTCTTAGGTCTTAACTCATTTGACTTAGGAATTTCAGATTCTTCCTTAGTCATTTGGGTTGGGCCTTTGAAACCACTAGATGTAACAGAATTATCATGCATGTTATGGCTAACAGGAAATGGCATGCTTGGTGCAAACATGTTATTCCAGTAAGGCATGCTAAATGGCATTTGAGGCATATTGTATGCAGCATAATATGGATTAGGTGCAAATGGCATATTAGCAAACTGTGCATTCATGTTCTGTGTAGGCATAGCATTAACAGGCATGGGAGGCATGGCATTCATGTTAGAGAATTGAGGCTGAACAGACATGGGAGTAGGCATGGTAGATTTGCAATTAACAGACAAATGATTTACACTACCACATTTGACACAGATTTTTCTAGGAGCATATTTGTCAGGTGTGTAGTTATTATGTTTGTTAATCCCTACTTTACCATTCCTATTGTTTTTCCTTTTAGTCTCTGTTTTTACCTCTATCTTCTCAAGTCTGTCACTTAACTGTTTGACAGTCATGTGACCAACATTAGCCTTCTTCCCTTTCTTGGCTTGACTTGACTCTCCTGAAACAAAGTTCTTGGAAACAGACCCATACTTTTCATTTAGCTTGGTTAATTTGGCTTTCCTAATGGGTTTGCTCACAGCCGACGGATGAGGATTTTTATCATTCGACGGATAACACTTTTTGTTATCCGACAGATAGTTCTCATCATCCGTCGAGTCTACATCTGTCAGCAATCCATCTACCAAAATAGGTTCTAGTTTCTCCTTATTCTTTTTCCAAGCTTCATCACAAAAAGACTCAATTCCTTGAACCTTGGTGATTTGAGCATGAACATCTCTGGATGTTTTCCATGTTTTAAATCACCTCCTGTTCACGATCGAGCTGCTTCTTTAAAATTTCTTCCTTTTTCAAGGACTCAGTTAATTCCTCCTTGGCAATTCTACACTCAATTTTTAGTTTCTCAAACTCAACAAACTGAGACTCAAGCACATTATTCCTCTCACTCAAAAACAAGTTATTTTCTTTGATTTTAGCATTTTCTTTAGTGAGGGACTTAAGTGTAACACGCAAATGATACAATTCTGTAGACATGTCATTTATTGCATCATTACACTCAGCTTTAGATAAATGTGCAAGGTTTGTAGTGATTACCTGATTGCTTGAGGAACTTGTCTCTGTTTCATCAGACTTGGCCATAAGGGCTAGATTGACATAGCTGACATCCTCATCTTCATCCAAACCATCAGCTGCCCAGTCATTCTCTTGTGTAATAAAAGCCCTTTCCTTCTGTTTGAGTAGATCAAAGTATTTTTGCTTATAATCCACAGACTCAAATCTTTTCTTACTGGAATCTGACTTTCTACACTCATTTGCAAAATGCCCTGCCAAGCCACATTTGAAACACTTGAATTTTGATTTATCAACCATGTTTCTATTTGGCTTGGCAGCTCCAAAGTTCTTCTTGAACTTGAGCTTGGCAAATCTTCTTGAAAGGAATGCTAGGTGCTCATCAATGTCCTCCATGTCATCTTGACTCAATGAATCTTCACTTTCTGCAGCTAGCCCTTTACCCTTGCTTTCACAGGCCTTTGAAGTTGATTCCACAGCTTTCATCTTCACTTCCTTCTCCTTTTCCAGTACAGCCACTAGTGCAATGGATCCTCCTTTCTTCTTTCCTCTCTCCATTCTTTCATCCTGCTCTATCTCAAGCTCATAGGTCTTCAGAATGCCATACAGTCTCTTCAAAGTAAACTCCTTATAATCTTGTGAGTTTCTCAATGAGACTGTCATTGGTTTCCATTCCTTTGGAAGAGATCTGAGAAATTTCAGATTGGAGTCTTTAGTCTGATAGACTCTTCCATGCAATTTAAGAGCATTTAGTAGCTTTTGGAATCTACTAAAAATGTCAGTGAGTGACTCACTTTCTTCATTGTGAAAATGCTCATATTGCTGAATCAAGAGCTGCATTTTATTTTCTCTTACTTGCTCAGTACCATCACAGATTATCTGTATTGTGTCCCAAACTTCCTTGACAGTCTTGCAGTTGATGATGTTATCAAACATGTCTGCATCAACACCATTGAACAGAATGTTCATGGCCTTTTTATCTTTCCTGACTTGTTCAATATCAGGATCAGACCATTCATGCCTTGGCTTTGGAACAGATGGTTCATTTCCTGTTGCAGCTCTCAGAGGAACATGAGGGCATCTTTCTATGCAGTCCACATAGGCCTCATCTTGAGAAAGCATATGAAGATGCATCTTTAACTTCCAATGATGGTAATTATCTTTATCAAGAAAAGGAATCTTGACTCCAACATTTTTCTTGTTCATCTTGCTGAATTGTTTTGATCTTTAAACTCTTTGTAAATTAAGAGCTTGCTCTGATACCAATTGTTAGTCCCATAACAATATAGCAAGAATTACAGAAGGGGGGTTGAATGGAATTCTTGAACCTTTTTCTTGAAATAAAAATGTTCAACTCGATTATGGATACATTTGTTTTGATTAGCACAATGCGGAATGTAAACTTGAATGAATCAAAACATAAGTAATTAAAAACAAGAGTCTTTAAAAACTTTCTGGTGGATTTAAACAATTCCACCAGAGATATATTTAATATATCGAGAGGACTCTGTGTGCAGAAATGCTCACAGCTGCTTACACAAATAGAACTGCTAAGAACACAGGAAATGCTAAAGATAGTGCTTACAAAGATTTCTCTGTTGTTGTTTCTTAGCTATCTCAGTTATTTTTCTATTTGCTACTCTCTTGGTTTATATATTACCAAGATTACAAAGTCAAAAGAACTAAACAAATATAAAATCTAACATTCTTGATCTTTGCTGCTTTTCGTCCTCTATTACCCAGTTAATGGGCTTCCACAGTGTACTTGTATCCAACTCAACGGCTGTGTGTCAGCTTTCACTGTTCAACTGATGTTTGAATCTTGATATGATCATCTGTCGACTTTCAGATCATCCGTCGATGACTTAATCGATCATCCATCGACTGCCATGTTAAACATCCGTTGATAGTCATTTGATCATCCGTCGAAGCTTTGTTAAGCATCCGTTGGTAGCTATTTTGGTCATCCGTCGAAGCTTTGTTAATCATCCGTTGGTAGCTATTTTGGCACTTGACTTCATTTCACTTATACAGAATTACAAGACATTGCTTATGTACAGTTAATCAACCTATTCTGCATATCTAGTTAAAGTCAACATGACTTATATGCTACTCCAGATTCTATACAAAGGTGCATACAACACTGTGCTACAAACTTATTATTACATAAGCTACTCACTCGATGGATAATAAGTTAATCATCCGTTGGGACTATAATGAGTTATCCGTCGGGACTATAATTCTTATCCGTCGAGTGCTACATTATTTCACTAAGTAAAATCTACTTAGATGTTTTGTTTAGGTAATCATCAAGTACACAACATATTCACAACAGTAAGACTTTCGGTAGGACTATCAATTGAACTGATAGGACTTTCGGCAAGACAATCTAAATGCACTAGCATGACTTTCGGTATGACTATTGATTGTCATACCGATTGTCTTGCTAATACAGAAGATAGTCTTGCTGGATTAAAACAGATTTTAATCAAATAATAATTCTGAATTAATTAATCAATTAATTCAATTAATCAATAAATTAATCTTTGCAGATTTAATTTATTCTCTTAATTAAATTATATGACTTAATTAATTAATAGAGAATTAATACTAATCTTGAGCAGCAACCATTCTTCTGAAAATCTTCTGAAAATCACTATCAATTATGAATCAATTCCACCACTTCAATGTTGACACTCGATGTACTGTCTGGTTCATGAGTGACTAACTTCCGTGACGTTTCTTCATGCCTTGACCTTGATACTCTTGATTTTCTTCAGACTAAATCCTTGTAGTTAATTGATACCCTGACGAGATTTCTGTCACTTGATTAAATCCACAATCTTGATTTATATCACTGAGGCTTGATCAATTTCTTGAGCTTCTTCCAGTGAATTAATTCCTCAAGTCTGTAGACGAACAATGTTACTTAATCCTTTGACATATGTTACTATGAGAGATCTCTCTGACGATAGAACCACTATTTACTTGTTACATCCTTATTTGAGTTGAGTTAATTCCTCGAATAAACAAATAGGCTATGACATATACCTTTCACATGTGATAGAATATGATCAGGTAGATTTACAACCAGACCTGACCTACGTTGAGCAGCCAGTAAGGGTAATGGACCAAAAAGAACAAGTGCTGAGGAACAAGACTTTGAAACTAGTTAGAATCTTGTGGAGAAATCAAAATGTTGAAGAGTCCACATGGGAACTAGAAGACGCAATGAGGAATAGATATCCCCGCCTATTTTCTAGTTGATTCTGGGACGGAATCCTTGTTAGAGGGGAAGACTGTAATAACTTGAATTTTTGATACTTTGTAAAAATGTTTAATGAATAGTAACCATGACAGACGGAGAAAACTTTTTAGCCCACACTATATTGTGCATGAGAAAATGAGTTTCGAGTTTGATATTATGATTATACGTACCAAATAAGTGTATGTAAACACTATTAGTTTTCAAAAAAATGAACTTTGAAAACCGACCATATTTACGAATCATCGAGGAGTATGGGAATCACAATATAATTACGAATTTAAAACCCTACAAATTTACATCCAAGGACGATACTTCAAAACATAAAGAATAAATACGAAAGGATTTACGCCGTGAACCGTTTACGAGAAATTATTACGAAAACGTTTAAGCGACCGAACAAACGCGTTAACGATTAAATAAACGTATCGCACTAAGTAACCATGGTAGAAAATTAACCATGGTTACTTTATCAAATAGTAATCTAAGGTTGTAGGATGATCATCTAAGGCTAGAGAATAGTAAAGCTAAAGACTAAACTACTAGCTTAACTTGTAATCTAGAAAGGGCTAGCAAGATTTGTCCAAGGATTTACCAACATAAATCTATTCTAGGACATATACTAGGGAATAAACAATCAAATAAAAGCATTATTCGTAGAAGCAACCAAGAAGCAAACACAAAAATTCTCTCTCTCTCTCCCTCCCAAGAACATCACCATTCGGCCATATCACAAAAACAAGGGAAATCAAATTCAAAACACCAAGCTCTAGCTATGGAAAAATTCCCCCATTAATTCTCAAGCATCATACCTCCTAAACTATGGTAAGATAAATCTTTAAGCTCATTTTATCAAGGTTTGATGGGTGAAATAAATTCAAGAAAGATGATAGTGATTAGTATCAATAGTAACTCTTCTTTGGTTTCTTGATTTTAATGGTTGTTTTAGGTTCCAAAAACCCTACCAAGCACTCCCAAGACTTCACCATCATCAAGAACCCATCTCAAGCTCACAAGAAAGGTATAAATCTTTGACCCATTCTTACTTAAGATTTAAGTTCAAGAATCTTGAAGAACATAGTTGTAATCCTAGTTTTGGTGAATGTATTGTTGTAATCTTGATGTTTAGTTAAGTAGATTTAAGGTTGATGGTTGTTGCCTAAGAACATGATGTTCTTGAGATGAGTTAGTTTGGTGATGATGATATGATGATTGTTGGAGGTATTATAAAGGTTAAAGGCATAAACGAAACTCGAATCGTAACCGTAATCTTCCTAAAACGAACAAAACGTAACATTAAGTTTCTGCAGAAATTCCAGAAGATTTAAACTATAGTTTTTTGAAAAATAACACTTATTTATTATATAAAAATGATATAAGGATCGTTTAGGCACTTGAATCTCTTGATTCTGATTTACGGATCAAAAGTTATGGCCGTTTTACTAAAAGTGATTTACCCGACAAAAACTGCTACGAATTACGAATTTTAAAAATAAAAAGTATTGACTTAAAAATGTTCATAAATCATGAAATTTTTACAGAGAGTATTAAATAGAGTTCTTTCACGTCCAAAAAAATTTCAAGTGAAAATAATGATTTTTTAAGTTTATTAAAATAGCGGAGCCGAGACCGCGCGATTAGAAAACCGTAGAATCCATAAGCGGAGCTGACAATGAAAATGAAAACGGACTTAAGATACTTCGAAAAAGGAAGCGACCGTAATGAGAATAAGTACTTAAAGAAATAATAAGGGTAATATAAGTTGTGAGGATGCATAATAAGTAGCATATGAGTGCGATTCGCCGTAAATTAGAACGGGACCTAATAAAACGATTTTTGTTTACGGTTATAGATTTTCGAGCGGAATCTAGAGCATCCTCCACCTCGAGATACCCAGGAAAGTTTACGAACCCAACTCCGTATATAGTTGTGTTCTGAAAGGATTTTTTTATCATTATTGCATAAATGCCATGTTTGCCATGATACTAAGTAATTGAGTTTCCTATAATGTAGCGATGTTGTACGATACATATATGTCGTAAAATGTTGAACGCGGCCACGAGCGTGACGTATAATTATAAGACCGAGAGTCGGTCAGGATTTTAAAATAAAATCCCAGGAATTATTCTGGTGATATTTATAGGACGATTAAAGTCTATAGTAGTTATGTTTTAAGGGACTCAACGTCCACTTACGAAACATTAAACACCTCGAACTTTTAATGATTTCCAAAAATCGTATTCCCTCAACTATATTTAAATACTCGAATGATGGATATTAATTCATTTATTCATTTAAAATAGGATAATTATTCTCCAATGATTATTTATTTTAAACATGATTAATTATTAAAGATTACTTTAAATTACTTAAACATAAATTAGTTGAGGAATATTATTTCAAATATTCTTTTAAAGTATAATTATTCGAGGTTTAAATATTTAATGATTATTATTTATTTATTAAATATTTATTAAATGATTTAATATGATTTAAAAATTATAAAACCTGATTTAAAATACTTTCTGATTTTCAGAAAATCATTCAAATAATTTCAGATCGTTGGAGAATATTATCTCGACTTATTTTAAATATTTTGAATATAAATTCAAAAGAAAATCCCCCTTATTTAATTATCTGTTGACAACGGTCAACTCACATCCGAAATTTTGGAAGTACGTATATATATATATATATATGCGCTAATAAAACAAAATGTTTCTATCAACAAGCAAAACGCTTGGGGGAACTTCGATGTGGTTCGAGTTCTCGAGGTATGATAGAATTCTTTTAAAGGACAAGGGAGGGGTAGACTCTAGTACTATGTGTGCTAGGGAGACTACCAAAGGTACCTCAAGCGAAGGTACTCTGTGTACTCTGGAACTTGTGAATATGTGTATACCGAAAATGGGACACGTAGCCCGAATGCGGCAAGGGTGATAACCGGGATACGAACGTGTCATCCTTGTACTAGTTGAAAAGGTTACTATTTCCCATATTGCGACTAATCATCATAAGCGGCGGCTCCAATGAATGTCCTATTCTTCCAACTAGAATTGTGATGCAATACCGTAACCCAAGCTTAGGTGCGGGGTTTACCATTAAGGTATTAGCAGGATAATAAATCCACTAAAGAATTGTTTTCAAAAGAAGGTGTGTATCACCAAGGAAAACTATTTTTGAAAAAACATATTTATCATATATGACGTTTTACTTGAGTTTATCATACAGTAATTTCATACTGTACATTTTTATGCTGGGCATTATAGCTCACACTTATTTTCTTAAATTGACACAACACAACAGTGAATCAAGATGCCTATCATGAAACTCACAGCCAGGAAATGGATAGAAAACAGTCGGCTGTTTCGTAGGATATTTGGTCCTGTACCATAGGTAGACCGAATAAGCTGGATTGATTTTCAGTTGTTTTTAGTCCGGCTTATTTATAAGTATGACTTATGTAAGATAATGATTAAAAAACAAATATTTGGCCGACGGACTAGCCTTAATTAAAGGTTATTTCCCCGATAAGACTTAATTACTTTTGGGTTGTAATAATTATCACTTTCTGGATTGATTTAATCTAGTAATGAATGGTTCGTTTCCAAGATAATAACCTATACGTGTTTGTATGTGTGTGTGTGTGATAAGTTTGGGGTCGTAAAGTGTGAGTATTTATATATTGTGATGTAAGGTATATGGTATATAGTATTCACGATGGCGTGGCCTCCTAGATCCTTGACCCCGGATTTTGGGGCGCCACAGCAACCACTGGGCCAACTTTCTCAACCACCTTTGATAGGACGGCTCTATCTCTATCCATATGCCTTGAACATCCACTGTCCATAATCCACATGACCTTCTTCTTCTTAATGCCCTGAAAACAATATTGATTAAGTTTTCTTTGGTACCCAAACTAAGTTGGGTCCAGAAGACTTAGAAGCATTTGAATATTTAGCATTTTTCTTCACAGAATTGACAGGCTTAACAATTGATGCTTTGTTATTGATGGTTTCCTTGTTACTTTTAGAAGCACCAAAAGACTTGCTCTTGTGCTTGGTGACAGGTGCCCTTTTCCTAGCTTTAAGAGGGTTTACAGTCTTTGATCTACCAGTGTTCTTACTAACATGCTTATCATGATCATGAAATGCATTATGTGAATGTGTGGAATCAAGATAAGTGTGCATGAAAGATACTACACATGACATGCAAATAGATTTATCATATTTAGAAACTTTAGGCATATTAGGCATGTTATGCATTTAAGCATTCTTAGCATTTTCTACTTTAACCTTTCTACAAGCATGTGTAAGGTGACCAGCAGAACCACGGTACATAACTTCCTAGGGCCAATAGTTCATATCCTGCCATTCGTATTTCTACTTATCTTAGTCTTGAAGTAAAACCTAGTCTGACAAAAGATAAGTCAGAATCACTAGCAACAGACATAAGTTTCTTTGCCTTTTGTCTCCTTGAAAGCACGAGATCCTCAACAAGCATCTCATGATGAGTATAAATATTATCTTCATCAAAGGGCTCAATAGTAGCTTTCTTAAACAAAGGCTTCTTAGCTTCCTTAAAAACATGAGATATACTAAAGGGATTAACAAATTTCTCTACATGGTCATTTTCAACTACTCGTTTCTTAGAAGCTTTTCTAAGCTTGTCGTAGTCTAGACCTATCTCAACCTTTCCACCTACTACTTGATCAGCTATAATCTTCTTAGCAAGATTTGCAGAATCAGTAAACGCATGAAATTTAGTTTCTAATTCCGTATTCTTGTTCTTAAGTGTTAGGGCACACACTATAGAATGGGGTTGAATACAGTGTTTATCACAATCAAATCGAATTAAAAAACTCAAGTAACAGAATACAAGCTTTATTAAACTTTGTTACAATATTCAACTGTCCTCTCTCAGTGATGAATAAATTATCACGAGAGCTGCTAGAGTTACAATAAATAATAACTTCGATTATGATAACATATATAGTGTAAACCATATGTCTGTGTTTAAATACTACACAATTACAAGATAATCTCTATTTGATATGGAATATAATTCTGCTTCCTAAAATATATCAACTAGTTATCTTTTCTTCCAAGTATTCTATTCTTCATAGAATTCCTTCTTCATGCATATCTCTTCTTGCGTTTGTCTTGATCTTCTTTTCTTTCAATCAGCCGCCTTCCTTATCTGAAAGTCTCCTTATGTCCTGATATTATCTTCTGATAAATATCTCCTGATAACTTAAGTTCTGACAACTTAAGTTCTGACTTCAGTATAAGTGTTGATTTCCAGTTAAGTACTGATTTGTCCTATTTCAGTAAGATCTGAAAACTAAACACAAATCATATTAGACATGACATTATCAAATATATCTAACAATCTCCCCCAACTTGTAAATTAGCATAATATACAAGTTTAACTGATATTTGATGATGTCAAAAACATTAAGTACAAATGCATGAGAATTTTGACTAGATAACTACAACTTACAGTCCTTTCATCTTTACCATCCTTAAAATTTGATATCAGCTTCAGTCTGTATACACTTCAGAATTTGAGCAGTTGTAGATCTTGACTTGGCTTCAATTACTGATCTCTTTGATGTCAGGAGTTGTTCAGAGATAGTTCTTTAATAAACATCTCTCAGCATATTTAAGTTCATCAATCATCCTCCTTTTAGCATTCTTCAATTCAACTGTATCTTCGCCAATTTGAAAGATAGCAGCCCTGAGATTATTTAATTCTAGCTTTTCTTATGTCCTGATCTAGTCTGATCAAATATGCTTTGTCAGACTCAAGATTGAATTCCACAACTTTATAACCTAGAAAGGTAGTTATAATCTTAGCAGAGTTAGGCTTCATCTCGACAATATCACCTTTGTGATCTCTGTACTTGGGACAGTATGTGCTGTCAGACTTCACAGAATAAAGCTTCTTCTGTCTCTGAATTTGAGTCTTCAAATAATTTGTAGCACCATCTGTTAATCTGTTCTTCACTTGAAATAAGAATAGAACATGTTCTAGTTCCTCATAATACTTCAGTGGTACAACATTCTGTCTAATATGGTATACCCTTCCATCTGTATAAAATATAACAAGATTTGTTCTTTCAAGAAGGTATGGTAAACCATCTATACAGATTCAGGCTGATTCAATATTTCAGGAGTTGCTCCACCACCTGGTTCACTTAAAGAAGTTGGATCATTGGTTGTGTTCTATATACTTCTTTCATCAGCACTACCCAATCCATATTTATGTCTTGCTTCTTTTCCTGTAACCACTCTTGCTTCAAAACCACTTATTGCAGTCTTCAAAGGTTGAATCTGTTTAGCTTTGGTGAATCCTGGTAGGAGTAACTTTGAAGGTTTAACATGAGCAATATCAGAGGTTTCCTTTTCCTTATCTTCTGATATCAAGCCAACTTGAGCTATGTCAGAGGTTGCTTGCTTCATTGTCATATCAGATCTAACTATATCTTGACTCTGAACAACTTGAGCCATATCAGAGGTTGTTTGAGAAATCTTCCTTGAAATCAGAGTAAGATTAGCATCTTCATCAGATATTTCTTCATCCATAGCAGGCACATAAACCTTTACAGGTTCACCAACTTTTTATTTGCCCTTGGACCTTGGATCTATCTCCATTTGTGATTTGGCCTTAGCTGCCTCAGGATTTATCCTTTTTTTATCACAATGCCTTTAGCCTTAGGAATTTTCTTTTCAACAACAGAAGCTTCAGATTTGGAGTTGACTTTTTCTAAATTAAGTCTAGCTTCTTCTTCCTTTAGACTCTCAAAGTCCATTCCTGGATTTTCTTTCAGAAATAACTGTCTTGAAATTTCCTCATCAAGTTCCAGATGTTCATGAGAACTTATCCTTTTACCAGTCTCAGAAGTTATTCTTCTCCCAGTATCAGAACTTGTTCTTTGACTTGTAGTTCCAGCTTTACTTGATGAAAAACCTTTACCTTGACCATGACCTCCACCCATTCCAGAGTTTCCCTGGTCATCTTTTTCATCATCATTTCCCTTCAGTGACTTAATAGGTTTGCATTTGGACTTAATTACTTTCTCCCCCTTTTTGGCATCAGCAGGTAAAAAAAGAGAGAGAAGCAATTCCACTGAGGATTGGATCTCATTGAGTTGATTTTGATGAGAAGCTTGATTCTTCAGAATGTCAGCAATCTGTGCCTGTTGCTTCTCCTGAGTTTTCTCAATGTACTCAATTCTGTCAAAGGTAGGTTTGAAAAACCTTTTCTTGTCCAGCTTGGCAACCATATCTTGCTGATTTAAGGATTCTTGAATCTTGTCTACCTTGGCCTGAGTTACAGATTGTTGACTTTGAAGGTGTCTTGTACTGAGTGCAGTAACTCTGAGCTGTGTCTTAAAATCATCATTGACTAGCATCTCATCATCTTTTCCCAAGTGCTCAGCAAGTATGTTTGAAGTAGGAACAAAATCAACTTTGTTCCATTCCTTGGTCCACTCCCTTCCTCTAGGAGTTTCACTCCAAGGTACTGGTGCATCTCCTCTAACAAACTTTTTAACTAAATCATCTTTTGAAGGAGCTTGTAGAGGTGCATGCCCAGATGGACCAGCTGCATCAGCATCTACAGTGGCAGCAGCTTCACCAGTAACTTCATCATTAGGAGCATCAGAACTTATAAAATCAGCATCATCAGCTTCTTCTGATAAAATAATAGTATGAGTTGTTATTGAGGCTTCAACATCATCCTCTAAGTGCTGATCTCCAACTAAGTTCTGATCAACAGCCAAATCTTGATGCCCACCTAAAACCTGATTTTCATCATCCAGATTCAGAATATGTGTAGTAGGAATATCATCATTAAAATCAGCATCCAGAATTGGGGTTGTTGGTGGAGTGATTTGAGCTGGTGGAGCTTCCAAGTACAGAACCTCAGGCACAATCAGAACATGACTCCTTAACTCGAAAAGTGAATGCCTATTTATGTAATTCTTCTCACAAATATTGATTTCGTTTGTTCAGAACTTAATCATCAGAATTTCCACCATAACTTGTCCTCAGAATATATGCAACTGACATTTAAATTGTTCATCTAAAATAACATTTATCACCACAGTAATTTTCATCATTTATATGGAGTGTATGTGTGTGCAGGAAGCTAAATATCAGATAAAGATTAAAGTCCGATTCACTTCAAGACATCTTAGGAATAAGGCATAACTAAGAACTTTGCTCAAAATCTGTCATTATTCTGAAGTCTACTATAGAATGAGTTCATGTATGAGTCCACCTCAACTGTTTTGTGCTCATTTTATGCATCTTTTGAAATTCCATTTTACAGTTGCTTCTCAGTGTAAGTGAGTCACGACTGCTTATCAGAATTTATGCTATTAATAGACTATTTCTCCAGTAATCATAGAGTGTGAAAAGTCACCAAGAAAATATTTATTTTGCTTTTCTAATGCATATAACTTAATACCAGCAATGCACTTGGGTCTTCCCTTCCACACTTTTACTCTAGATCTCAAAGGAGTACCTGATTTTTATTTCTTTTCTTTTCTTTTTTTTTTGATAAGTGAGGCTTATCAGCACTTAGTACATTCACCAGATTTACTAACATCAGAACTTAACAGATAAGAAGCACTATTCTAGTTTTTGACTTAGTAATAAGATACACAAAGTAAACTTAACTAAGCTCAATATCAGAATTTGCTTGTGTTAAAAGATTTCCACATAAACAATTACTTCAAACATGGGATTTTTAGAATATTAAAGACTACTAGTTCAGCATCTAGCACAATTATCATCATTGGATTGAATAGTCACAGAGACATGCATATCACTATCAGAGTTTAGAAATTCACATCAGACAACAATCATCACTTAAGCAAATTTCAATTTATGCACATAATACACAAAGATAGTAATATTTGTAAATACTGATCATAAAATCTGATATATCAGAACATAAACTAAGCAGATTTAGAGAAGGAGCCTGAAACCATTCCAAGTTCATTTACCAATCTTGTAAAAGTAGCTTCACACAGTGGTTTTGTGAAGATATCTGCTAGTTGTTGATCTGTTGGAACAAAATGCAATTCCACTGTACCTTCATCCACATGTTCCCTTATGAAGTGGTACCTAATGCTGATATGCTTTGTCATGGAGTGTTGAACTGGATTACCTGTCATAGCAATAGCACTTTGATTATCACAGTAAATAGGAATTTTAGAAAATTCTAACCCATAATCCAGTAACTGATTCTTCATCCAAAGAATTTATGCACAACAGCTTCCTGCAGCAATGTATTATGCTTCTACAGTTGATGTGGAAATTGACTTATGTTTCTTGCTAAACCAAGAAAATAATCTGCCTCCAAGAAATTGGCAGCTTCCACTTGTGCTTTTCCTGTCAATTTTGCATCCTGCAAAATCTGCATCTGAGTAACCTATTAGCTTAAAGTCTGATTCTCTAGGATACCATAATCCCAGATCAGCTGTACCCTTAAGGTACTTGAAAATTCTTTTCACAGCTGTTAAGTGAGGTTCTCTTGGATCTGCTTGAAATCTTGTACAAAGACAGGTAGCATATATGATATCAGGTCTACTAGAAGTTAGATAGAGTAGTGAGCCAATCATACCTCTGTAATCAGTAATATCTACTGATGTACCAGTATCCTTATCCAATTTTGTTGTAGTGGCCATGGGAGTGGATGCACTTGAACAATCTTGCATTCCAAATTTCTTCAGCCAATTTCTGGTGTACTTGGATTGACAAATGAAAGTGCCTTCTTCATTCTGCTTGACTTGAAGGCCCAGAAAATAGCTAAGTTCCCCCATCATACTCATTTGATATCTTGAGTGCATCAGTTTGGCAAACTTCTTGCAAAGTCTGTCAATTGTAGAACCAAAAATGATATCATCAACATATATTTGCACCAAAAGTAAGTCCTTTCCATGGTTGAGGTAGAACAGTATTTTGTCAATAGTTCCTCTGTTAAATCCACTTTCCAAAAGAAACTGAGCTAAAGTCTCATACCATGCTCTTGGAGCTTGCTTAAGGCCATAAAGTGTTTTGTCAAGTCTGTAGACATGATTAGGAAATTTTGAATCTACAAAACCTGGAGGTTGTTTAACATATACTTCTTCTTCCAATTCTCCATTAAGAAAAGCACTTTTTACATCCGTTTGAAAGACTGTAAACTTTTTGTGAGCAACATAAGACAAAAATACCCTTATGGCTTCCAATCTAGCAACTGGTGCAAATGTTTCATCATAATCAATTCCCTCCTACTGAGAATATCCTTTTGCAACCAGCCTTGCTTTATTCCTTGTAATGATGCCATCATTATCAGTTTTGTTTCTGAACACCCACTTTGTACCAACAACAGATCTGTTATTTGGTCTTTGTACTAGGGTCCAGACTTTATTTCTTTCAAATTCATTTAACTCTTCCTGCATTGTTTGCACCCAATCAGCATCTTGAAGAGCTTCTTCCACTTTCTTTGGTTCAGTCGGAGAAAGAAAAGAAAGATAGAGACATTCATTTGATGTAGCTGTTCTAGTTCAACATATACTTCCTCTTCCAATTCTCCATTGAGAAAAGCACTTTTCACATCCATTTGAAAGACTGTAAACTTTTTGTGAGCAGCATAAGCCAAAAATATCCTTATGGCTTCCAATCTAGCAACTGGTGCAAATGTTTCATCATAATCAATTCCCTCATATTGAGAATATTCTTTTGCAACCAGCCTTGCTTTATTCCTTGTAATTATGCCATCACTATTAGTTTTGTTTCTGAACACCCACTTTGTACCAACAACAGATCTGTTCTTTGGACTTGTCACTAGGGTCCAGACTTTGTTTCTTTCAAATTCATTTAACTCTTCCTGCATTACTTGCACCCAATCAGCATCTTGAAGAGCTTCTTCCACTTTCTTTGGTTCAGTCTGAGAGAGAAAAGAGTGATAAAGAAATTCATTTAATGTAGATGTTCTAGTTTTGACACCTCCATCAGGATTTCCAATAATTAAGTCAGGTGTATGTGCTTTAGTCCACTTCCTTGCAGATGAAAGATTTTCTCTAGAACTGGATGCTCCCCAATGATCCATGTTGTCTTCATCAACATTTTCTGATGCTCCCCCAGATATTATGCTCTCTGAGTTGAATCCTTCAGAATTTAAGTTTCCAGAATTATCAGTACTTGAGTTTCCAGAATTATCAGAACTTGGCCCATCAGAACTTGATGAATCAGAACTTGAAGAGCCTGTTGTAGGTTCTGCTGCATTTTGAAATGTGGTTGTATCTTCAGTATGCTCCCCCTGCACAGGTGCATCTCCCTTTGACGTAGTCACCACAATTTCAATAACATCAGAGTTTAATCCATCAGAGTTTGCAGTATCAGGATTTAGACTGTCAGGATTTACAGTATCAGAATTTAAAACTTCATTCTCAAATCTCAGCTGATCATGATCATTGAAATCTTCAAGTCCTGCAATCTTCTTATCATCAAAAGAGCCATTGATAGATTCCATGACAACCCTTGTTCTTAAATTGTAGACTCTGAAGGCTTTTGTAGAAAGTGGATATCCAACAAAAATTCCTTCATCAGCTTTTAGATCAAATTTGGATAGCTGTTCAGGATGAGTCTTAAGAACAAAACACATGCATCCAAATACATGAAAATACTTCAGATTTGGCTTCTTTTTCTACACCATCTCATATGGTGTTTTTCCATGCTTGTTAATGAGTGTTACATTCTGAGTAAAATAAGCAGTTTGCACAGCTTCAGCCCAAAAGTATGTTGGCAACTTTGCTTCATCAAGCATAGTTCGTGCAGCTTCAATAAGAGTTCTATTTTTTATTTCAACAACTCCATTATGTTGTGGAGTTCCAGGAGCAGAAAATTCCTGCTTTATTCCATGGTCTTTGCAGAACTCTTCCATGATCAAATTTTTGAACTCAGTACCATTATCACTTCTTATGATCTTCACAGAATCTTTGACCAATTTATCCAGTTGCTTGACATGATCAATCAAAATAGATGCAGTTTCACTTTTTATGTGCAAGAAATATACCCATGTGTATCTGGTGAACTCATCCACTATGACCATAGCATATTTCTTCTTTGTAATAGACATGACATTCACTGGACCAAATAGATCAACATGTAGTAGGTGATAAGGCTCAAGAATTGATGATTCAATCTTGCTCTTGAAAGAAGATTTTATTTGTTTTGCCTTCTAACATGAATCATAAAGGACATTAGGAGCAAATACTGATTTTGGCATTCCTCTCACAAGATCTTTCTTGACTAGTTCATTTATATCGTTGAAATTTAAATGAGAGAGTTTCTTGTGCCAATTCCATCTTTCTTCAATTGATGCTCTACTTAACAGACAGATTGCAGAACCATCAGTACTTGTTGAAAGCTTCGCTTCATAAATGTTACCATGTCTGTATCCATTCAGAACAACTTTTTCTGTAGATTTGCTTACAACTTCACAGTGTTCTTCAAAGAAATCCACATGATAACCTCAGTCACAGATTTGACTAACACTCAGCAGATTGTGTTTAAGTCCTGAGACCAGAGCTACTTTTTCAATGATGACATTCCCTATATTGATATTGCCATATCCCAAGGTTTTTCCCATGTTGCCATCTCCATAAGAAACACTTGGGCTAGCTTTCTCCACAAAGTCTGATAGCAGGGCTTTATTTCCAGTCATATGTCCTAAACATCCACTGTCCAGAACTAGGATATTTTTCCTGTTGCCCTGCAATCACAAAGACCACTAATGATTAGTTTTAAGGACCCAGAGTTGCTTGGATCCTTTGGCCTTATTAAGTTTGTTAACATTTGCAGTGGATGTAGCATCATTGTTTATGTTAACATTTTTCTTATCAGCATTTACACTATCAGACTTTGTATCAGAACTTACACTAGAAGAAACAATGTTAACTTTCTTTAAAGAAGGTTTTATTTGATAATAATCATAGTACAAACTATGATATTCCTTACAAGTATAAATGGAATGCCATAAACTACCACAATGAAAAAAAGGATTTTGTGGCCTATATCTAACAGACTGACTATTAACTCCTGACTTTGAAGGTAAGGAGTTTATGTTCTTATTTTTCCTGCAAAAAGAAGCCAGATGGTTAGAATTTCCACAATTATAACATGTTTTTCTAGGATCATTAGGAACAGGCTTATAATCATTACTTTTATTCACACCTTCCTTTCCATTCCTATTTTTCCTAGGTGGATTTACCTTGTTTACATTCTTAACATCTTTCAGCTTATGCTTAAGCTGCTTCTTTGTCATTAAGCCTATGTTAACTTCAGTTGGCTTATCCAGTTTTACAGCTACAAACTTAACAGGATTTACCTTAGGCTTTTGTTTAACAACTACAGGCTCAATTTCTACAGTTCCCTTATCATTCTTATCATCTCCAAAACCTAAGCCCTCTTTCCAGTTTCCACTACTTAACAAATTCTGAGTTGTTCTGCCAGATTTAGTCCAAGTCCTGATAATCTCTTTTTCCTTTTCTAACTCAATTTTTAGAGATTCATTTATTTTAAGTATTTCATCCCTAACATAAAAGGCATCATCTCTATCTTTCTGAGTTTGATGGAACATGACTAACTCTTTTTCTAAATAATCATTCCTCTTCTTATAAGCAAGATTTTCATAAGTTAATCTTTCACATGTTAAAGTTTGATCTCTATAACTAATGAACATGGTTTTAAGATATCTTCTCAACTCATTAATATCATCAGTATGAAAGGCATAAGTAGTTTGAGGTACCTTTCAGTCAGCGGTATCAGAACTGCTATCAGTATTTGCCATCAAGGCATAGTTCACCTCACTTTCAGAATCTGAAGTGTTTGTCCAGCTTTTCTTCTTTGTGACAAGAGCCTTGCCTTTGTCACTCTTCACTTTCTTGCAATTAGGAGATATGTGGCCTTTCTCACCACAGTTGTAGCATTTGACATTTGTGTAATCTCCTCTGTCAGACTATCCTCCTTTGCCTTCAGATTTTCTGTAACTCTTCTTATCAGAACTTACACCTTTCTTGGAAAACTTCTTTCCTTTCCTGAATATTCTGTATGCAGTCCTTGTGATTCCATTCACCATAAGAGCACACAGCTTCATCATCTCTTCATCAGGATCCATCTCAGGTAAGCTTTCAGTTTCAGAGTCATCATTAGTATCAGAACTTAATGATTCAGTATCAGACTTTGTGATGAGAGCTTTTTCCATGCCTTTCCTTGAGGCAGCTGCTTTGGGAGATTCCTCCTCAGCCTTAAGAGCAACTTTCCTTGACTTTCTTCCTTTTCTCTTGTTTCTTTGTTCCATCTCAAGTTCTTGGGTCTTGAGCTTCCCATAAATTTCATCAAGAGTTGTTTCTTCAAGATTATAGTTGTCTCTTATAGTGGTGGCCCTCAAATCCCAACTTTTAAGAAGTGCTAACAGGAATTTAAGATTTGAATCCTCAAGATCATATTCCTTGTTAACTAGTGACAAATCATTCAAGAGTTTGACAAATTTGTCATATAAACCAGTTAATGACTCATCAGGCTTTGAGTCAAAGTGTTCATACTCTTGAGTGAGTATAGTCTTCCTATTCTTCTTAATTGATTCGGTTCCCTAGCATCTTGTCTCCAAAGCATCCCATATCTCCTTTACAGTCTTGCAGTTGATTACCCTGTTTGACATTACATTATCAATAGCACTATGCAGCAAGTGTCGTACCTTAGCATCCTTAGCAATTGATGAGATATCTTCAGCAGTATAATCACTCTTCTCCTTTGGTACAGACTTTGTTGATTCACCTGCAACTACAACAGAGAGTTTGGTTGGCTTGTGTGGTCCTTCATTGATTCTGTCAAGGTATTATGGATCAGTAGCTTCCAGAAACATAGACATCCTCACCTTCCATATGGAATATTCAGATGGTTTCAGTATGGGAACTCTAATAGTCTCATATCGACTATAGATTTGAGTCTTTGGAGGTTCTTCAGTTTTGGTGGGCTTAGTTGGAGTTTGTTCTTCTTCAGACATGATTGTTTTCGGATCTTAAACTGTTTGTGTGTTAACAGATCTGCTCTGATACCACTTGTTAGGGCACACACACTGTAGAAGGGGATTGAATACAGTGTTTATCACAATCAAATCGAATTAATGAACTCAAGTAACAGAAAACAAGCTTTATTAAACTCTGTTACAATATGGAACTGTCCTCCCTCAGTGATGAACAAATTATCACGAGAGCTGCTAGGGTTACAATAAATAATAACTTCGATTATGATAACACATATAGTGTAAACCCTATATCTGTGTTTAAATACTACACAGTTACAAAATAATCTCTAATTGATATGGAATATAATTCTGTTTCCTAAAATATATTAACTAGTTATCTTTTCTTCCAAGTATTCTATTCTTCATAGAATTCCTTCTTCATGCATATCTCTTCTTGCGTTTGTCTTGATCTTCTTTTCTTTCAATCAGCCGCCTTCCTTATCTGAAAGTCTCCTTAAGTCCTGATATTATCTTCTGATAAATATCTCCTGACAACTTAAGTTCTGACAACTTAAGTTCTGACTTCAGTATAAGTGTTGATTTCCAGTTAAGTACTGATTTGTCCTGTTGAAGTAAGATCTGAAAACTAAACACAAATCATATTAGACATGACATTATCAAATATATCTAACATTAAGCTCTTCATCTGTCTCAAGGTGCTTCTTAATTTTAATCTCTAAATAAACATTATTTTGCTTAAGATTCTCCACAATGACCCTATCTAGAAGTAACTTATCATTTTCATCTTTAACTTTGTTTAGTTCTACTTTAAGGTCTTCGACATCAGCCAGAGTACATCTTATACTTCGTTTACAACATCATATTATTCAATGCATTCCTTTGTATTGCATCATGCCTTAAGATAGTGATGAGAAACTGTATTTCCATACACTAGGACAGTCTGTCTGAAGGCGACACATTGTTCATTCTCACACAAGTTATCTAGAGGTAAAGCACGGATAGTTAGAAATTTTACCTGAGAAGAAGATTCTGCCATCAATGATAGATTTCCATATTGCTCTTCTTCATCATCAGTGTCATCCCAGCTCTTCCCTTTAGCTATGTAATATTTCACTTGGTACTTCCTTGAGCTACCTCAGTCCTTCTTATGATAAGCTTTGCCTTTATCCTTTGCTTGTTGAGATATCCTACATTTAGTGGAAAAGTGCCCAACCTCATCACAATTATAGCATCTAAACTTTCTTCTGTCTACTATCTATATATTGTAACATGATCCAGATGATGAACTTGACCTCTGACCACAATTGCTACTTCTAGAACCCCTAAAGCCTTGCTTCCTTCTAAACCTGATGTTACTGAACATCCCATCTAGGTTGGCCATAATAGGATCTTCCATACCTTGCATATCCATGATGTTATAGTAGTCACTTGGATTACCTGTAAGGCTTCCATCATCCATCTCAGCTTCAAAGAGCGTTCATCTTTAGGCTTAGGCTTTTCAGCAATAATATCAAGCTCTTTGATTCCACTAGCTACAAGAGCAGTTGTCTTCAGTAGTTCAACATTCTTGCTATCAACTTTACCACCACCATAGTGTGTCTTCAACTTACCATATAACTTCTCAAGTGTCATGGTTACAAAATCAACTCGTTCATGAACAGATGAAGCCTTGTTCTCCAGATGGTGAGGTAGGACTAGCATAAAATTCTCGTTGACTTCTCTCTAAGGATAAGTCTTTCCATGAATACTCAATTCATTCAACAATTTATTAATTCTTTCAAAGACGTGTGTTATACTTTCTCCAGGAAAGGACTTAAACGCCTCATATTTTGAAGTCAAGATATCCAGTCGATTTTGCCTGACATCTTCAGTTCCTTCCATAAGCAATTCTATGGTTTCCCACATGTGCTTGGCACTTTCACAGACCATAATTTGGTGATTCATATCATCATCCATTGATATCACCAAAACAATCTGCAGGCCTTCATCCAGAGCTATCAGTTCTTTGTCACGAGCAGTCCATTCTTATTCAGGACATGACAATCTCATATTAGGAAGCTCTGGATGCTCCTTCATCGACACATGTCCTCCTTCTATTAATACCTTCATATACTCTGGATTTGACGTCCAAATATACAATAGCATTTTCTTCTTCCATAGATTATATCTCGATTTATCGAACTAAGGAACCGTAATACTACTAACCTTCTGAGCACTCATCTTTTCAGATCTGAGAAAAAATCGCAATATACCATCTGAAAATATGATAACCCAGTCAATCAACAATACCAAACCAGTCAAGTCAAAACCAACTAACCCAAAATTAGTTCTACAAACCAGAAGCACTCCCAGACTCCGTATTACCAATATCAACAACCAAAACTTGCTAATCTAACGGATCTGATCTATATATCGATCAATAAGCTCTGATACCAATTGTTAGGTCCAAAAGGTACATACAGAGGGGGGTGAATGTATGCTCTTCGTTTTTCGACAAATAATGCAGCGGAATATGAAATTATGAAAATGAAATAAACAAATAAAGAGATTCACGAAATAATTTTGTATTAAGAAATTAAACCGCAAAGGGTTGCTTACACCTTTGAAAAAATATTCAAAGTTACAAATAGATAAAGCCAATACAAACTATAAGCTATCAAATCTATGGCTTGTATCTATCACTCTAAAAACTCATATCTCTTATCAAATGATTAATCATTACAATCAAGAAGTTATAAATGGTGAGTGTATCTAATGTGTAAGGCTTTAAATGGTGAATAAATAAATGGGCATGACCTCTCCTTGTCAAAAATTAATCTTTTCAAAGTGCTGAGAATATTTTACAAGAGCTTCACTATATTCAAGAATTGAGAGATGCAATTTCAATCTGCATCTATTTGTTTATATAGACTGGTAGGCTGGAGAGAGAAGAAGGACAAATGGATTGATTCTATCCATGTATTTTGAATTGACAACTGTAGAATCAATATTACTTGCGTCTCCTGAGACATATTTCTTTTTCTTGTGAGTAGAAGAGAAGCTTAGCACTTTGCATTTTCTTTTCAAACTTTACTGGCGACTAGGAGCATCTTTGAGTACCTTGGAAAGCCTAACTAGGGACTAGGAAGTTACCAAGTACAATGCCATAGAGTTTTTACCATCTACCGACCTTATATTCTCCTTTGAGTGCTTACTTATGATTGGATTAATCTAGGAGGCTAAGTTGCGATTCAAACTACTCCTTGTACTCCTAAGTTGTGACTGCACCTAGCAAAGGAAGGAGATTGCCTTGGTTTTCTGAATTGCTGAATCTAACTTGCGACCTAGACCACCCTATAGTGCTAACCCGCGACCTTGTACTCTTCTTGGAAGCCTTGGGAAGGACGTGCGGGCCATGCAAGCAGATGGGAATTTGTTTCTCTCTCCTGTTAGTTGTTAGTGGCAATCAGAAGCTCCTATTATAGCAAGAGAGTTCAATTTTCCTTCTGAATTCATTTTTGCTCTAGATTATTCCTTGAGGCTCGTACCAAGTCATGATCAGTTCCTATACTGATATATTGAACTATATTTACAAGATATTGCTTCTGATAATCAATATTCAAAGAAATTGTTGAAGGGTAGATATTTCTAAGATTTTATGAGCTGGGTGATACTGAAACTTTTTCTGGGAAATATAATAATGATTAATTGGCTGAATCCCTTGAACCATAAAGCATGAGGACAGGGAGGAGTAAAATATTACATATATATCATTGTTAACAGCATTTTTCTTAATAAATATCTTTCTCATTCTCTTTCAACTACAATTCTGATATGTTGTGTCTAGTACAAAGCAAGTACACAAGCAGAAAATATACTGTACCCATTAAATGCACCAAAATTACAAATTTAATCTACATTGAGCTGCACTCGAAGTAAACATTTGCATTTGAGTTCTATCACAATATTACTTGACTGAAATTAAAAAGTGGATCTCTACAGGTAATTTAAAATGATTTGATCACCTTAAAAAGCCAATGAGGACTCTCCGCACAGAACTCCATTAATAAGGCAAGTAATACAGCAGAAATAGTCGACACCCAAAAGCAAACTCGCCACCTAAATCATTAGTAGTTGATAAAAATTCCAAATGACTTTGAAAACATACACTAGGAGATAATAATAAGCATACTAGTATTAATAATTGACTATAAGGTGTGATTCTTTTTTAATAATTCATTTCCACGTTATGCTTCTTACCATCCCACGACATCCTTAGCTGGAATCCCAATACAAAGGGACGCCATTAGCCCAAGACATGACGCAATCTGAGTAAAGCTCCCATAAGTACCTCATAATCTGAGTATGCCATAAGATTTTAACTTAGTGTTAGAAGCTTATATTGTCTTGTTAGAAATATGTTGTGAACTTGATGATAAATTGAACAAAACACCTTAGTAGATTTTAACTTAGTGTTTTTGTAGCTCTCGACAGTTGTTTTAATATAGTCCCGGCGGATGAACTTTATAGTCCCGACGGATAACAATTTAACATCCATCGAGAGTGTAGCTTATGTAATAATAAGTCTTGTAGCACATCTCTGCAAACAATAGTGTATTAGTTGAGTAGACACTGTAGGATTCTTTAAGTCATGTTGACCACTAGATTGATATGCAGAATAGGTTGGCTAATTATAAATATAAGATATCTTGTAATTCTGCATAAGTGAAATAGAATCAAGTGACAGAAAGACTCCTGCCGGATGATCTACAAAGACTCCTGACAGATAATCAAAAAGGATCCCGACAGATGACCAATATAGTCCCGACGGATGATGATATTCAAAATAGCAGTTGACAGTGACAACACAGTCACATGCGTCGGGTGTTTGCAAATGGAATGTGGCAGCCTAATTGTAGGATTTAGAGAACAAAGAAGCATTACCATTTACATGCAATTTATGAAGATATTCAAAGATGCTGGATAGAGTAATGTAGAAGAATGAAGTTAGACTAGATTAAGTTTGTCTTATTGTCTTGTCTTACTATCATGTAACTTGGTGATATATAAACCAAGTATAGCAAGTAGTACAACTAACTGAGTAAGCATTATTTTCAGAGAGATAGATAAAGCTGTATTTGTTAAGCATTTCTCTGTAATTTTGTAAGTTCTCTGGTAAGCAGCTGTGTGCTATTCAAGCATCACAGAGTTCTCAACGTTATATATATTTGTGGTGGATAAGTTTAAATCCACCAGAAAGTTTTAAATCCTTGTGTTTTACTGCTTTGTGTTTTGATTTCTATTATTCCTTCATTCTGCACTACTGCAAATCAAGCACAATTATATATTAAGTAAGAACATTCTTAAAATCGGAAAAAAGAGCCAGAATTACATTTAACCCCCCCTTCTGTAATTCTTGTTGCATTGTTTGGGATTAACAATTGGTATCAGAGCAAGCTCTTGAAGTACAAAGAGTGTAAAGATCACCACAATCAGCAAGATGATCAGAAAGGATGCAGGAGTGAAAATTCCATTTCTGGACAAAGACAACTATCACCACTAGAAGGTGAAGATGCACCTATATCTTCTTTCTCAAGATGAATCCTATGTGGACTGCATAGAGAAAGGTCCTCATGTTCCCATGAGAGCTGCTACAGGAAATGAACCATCAGTTCCAAAGCCTAGACATGAATGGTATGATCCAGACATTGAACAAGTCGGGAAAGATAAAAAGGTCATGAATATACTGTTTAATGGTATTGATGGTGATATGTTTGACAACATCATAAACTGTAAAAGATAAAGAGGTTTGGGACATAATTCAATTTATTTGTGATGTTACTGAGCAAGTCAGAGAGAATAAGATGCAACTCTTGATTCAGCAATATGAGCATTTTCACTGTGAAGAAAGTGAATCACTCACTGATATATTTAGTAGATTCCAAAAGCTACTGAATGCTCTCAAGTTACATGGAAGGGTCTATCAAATAAAAGACTCAAACCTTAAATTCCTTAGATATCTGCCAAAGGAATGGAAGCCCATGACAGTCTCTTTAATAAACTCTCAAGATTACAAGGAATTCACCTTGGAAAGACTTTATGGAATTCTAAAGACCTATGAGCTTGAAATAGAGCAAGATGAATGGATAGAGAAAAAAGGAAGAAAGGAGGATCCATTGCACTAGTTGCTGAGCTAGAGAAGGAAAAGGAGATGAAGGTTGAAGCTGTGGAATTTGCATCAAACTCAAAGATTTATGAGAGCAAGGGAAAAGGGCTGGTAGCTGAAAATGAAGAACAGTTTAGTCAAGATGACATGGATGATATAGATGAGCATCTAGCATTCTTATCCAGGAGATTTTCTAAGCTCAAATTCAAGAAGAATTTTGGAGCAGCTAAGCCAAACAGAAACATGGTTGATAAGTCTAAATTCAAGTGTTTCAAATGTGGCTTTGCAGGTCATTTTTCCAGTGAATGTAGAAAGCCTGATTCTGGTAAAAAGAAGTTTGAGCCTGTTGATTACAAGAAAAAATATTTTGAGTTGCTCAAACAAAAGGAAAGGGCTTTCATCACACAAGAGAATAATTGGGCTGCAGATGGATTGGATGAAGATGAAGAAACAAGCTATGTCAACCTAGCCCTAATGGCCAAGTCAGATGAAGCAGAAGTTAGTTCATCAAGCAATCAGGTAATCACCACTAACCTAGCACATTTAACCAAATCTAAGTGCAATGATGCCATCAATGATATGTCTACTAAGCTATATCATTTGCGTGTAACTCTTAAGTCTCTCACTAAGGAAAATATTAAAATTAACGAAAACAATTTGTTTTTAAGTGAGAGGAATAATGTGCTAGAGTCTCAATTTATTGAGTTTGAAAAATTGAGAATTGAATGTAAAACTACTAAGGATGAATTAACTGAATCTTTAAAGAAAGAAGAGATTTTTTAAGGAAGCAGCTTGAACGAGAACATAAAGTAATTAAGGCATGGAAATCATCTGGAGATTTCCATGCTCAAATTACTAAAGTTCAAGGTATAGAATCCTTTTGTGATGTAGCTTGGAAAAAGAGCAAAGAGAAGCTTGATTTCAATCTGGTTGAAGGACTTTCAACAGATGTGGATTTGATGGATGATAAAAATTATCCGTCGAATAATCAAAAAGATTATTCATCAAAAAACAATGAGCCACATTCGTCGAATGTTAGTAAGCCAGTTAGCAAAGATAAGTTAGCTAAGTTGAATAATAAATATGGATCAGTTTCTTAAAACTTTGTTCCAGGAGAATCAAGTCAAGTGAGAAAAGAAAAGAGATTTAATGTTGGTCATATGTCTATCAAGCAATTGAATAACAGATTAAATAAGATTAAGGTTAAAGCAGAATCAAAAAGGAAAAACAACATAAATGGGAAGGTAGAAATTAACAAGCATAACAACTACACACCTGATAAATATGCTCCAAAAAAAATATGTGCTAAGTGTGGTAGTGTTAATTTTTTATCTGTTAATTGCAAACTTGATATGCCTACTCCTATGTCTGCACCTCCTTCATTTCCCAACATGCCTACCATGTCTACGAATGCTTTGCCTGCACAGAATATGAATGCACAATTTGCTAATATACCATTTGCACCTAATCCATATTATGATGCATTTAGTATGCCTCAAATGCCATTTAGCATACCTTAATGGAATAACATGTTTGCACATAGCATGCCTTTTCCTGTTAATCAAATGTGCATGATAATTCTACTTCAATGAATGGTTTCAAAGGTCCAACTCAAATGACTAAGGATGAATCTGAAATACCCAAGTCAAATGAGGTCAAACCTAAGAAACCAAAGAAAAAGGCTAACAAGGCAGGACCCAAGGAAACTTGGGTACCAAAATCAACTTGATTTGATTTTGATGTATACAGGGAAATAGAAAAAATCTTTGGTATTTGGATAGTGGGTGCTCAAGGCACATGACTGGAGATTCTACCCTGCTCACTGGATTCAAGGGAAGAGTTGGACCAAGTATCACTTTTGGAGATGATAACAAGGGTTGTACTATGGGATATGGTTTGATTTCAAAGGATAATGTCATCATTGAAGAGGTTGCCCTAGTGGATGGACTCAAGTATAATTTGTTGAGTATCAGCCAGCTTTCTGATAAGGGCAACTCAGCCACTTTCAATTTTGAAGCCTGTGTTGTGACCAACAAGAGAAGCAACAAAGTGGTTCTCACTGGGGTGAGAAAAGGAAATGTGTACTTAACTGATTTTAACTCATCAAATGCAGAATCTATCACTTGTCTATTTGGCAAGGCAGATCATGATGAAAGTTGTCTATGGCACAAGAAGCTATCTCATCTAAACTTCAAGACCATGAATGAGCTAGTCAGGAAAGATTTAGTTAGAGGTATTCCTCAATTGAAGTTTTCAAAGGATGGACTATGTGATGCCTGCCAAAAAGGAAAGCAGGTTAAAGCATCATTCAGAAAGAAGCTTGATTCAACTATTGAAGAACATTTTTAATTGTTGCACATGGATTTGTTTAAACTAGTCAATGTGTTGCCCATTTCAAATAAAAGATATTTCCTAGTAATTGTACATGATTTCTCAAAGTTCTCTTGGACATTTTTCCTAAAATCCAAAGATGAAGCTAGTGAAATCATCATAAATCACATAAGGCAAGTCAACAATCATCCTGATTTCAAAGTAAGAAGAATCAGGAGTGATAATGGAACTGAGTTCAAGAATTCTGTAATGAGATCATTTTGTGAAGAGAATGGGATCATGCATGAGTTTTTTTGCAGCTAGAACCCCACAACAAAATGGAGTGGTGAAAAGAAAGAACATGTCTCTTATTGAAGTTGCAAGAACAATGCTGGAAGAATCAAAGTTACCAACATATTTTTGGGCTAAAGTTGTAAATATTGCATGCTACACTCAGAATATTTTCTTGGTCAATCAAACCAAATGCATGACTCCCTACCAGTTGTTCAAGAACAGGAAGCCAACATTAAACTTTCTACATGTCTTTGGATGTAAATGTTATATCTTAATAATCAAACTGATCAATATGGAAAGTTTGATGCCAAAGCAGATGAAAGAATTTTGTTGGATATGCTGTTGGAAAAGCATATAGAGTCTACAATATAAGAACAATCATTATTTTAGAATCTATACATGTTGTGTTTGATGCTAAAAAGATTGAAGGACTGCAAGATGGAGATTTTTATAAGAGCCTCAAATTTGACAATGTGGAGATGATTTATGAAGACAGTGATGGTGATCAAGAAATAGTGGCTAAGGATAATGCTGAAAAGACTATCCCTAATGATGCACAAAATTCAGCATCAGTCGAGTTGCATAATGCATCATCCGTCGGTAGATAATCGGCTTCATCCATCGAGATACAAAGTACATCATCCATCGGAACAATGAGAGAAGCTGAGAGCCAAAATAGATCACTTACAGAAAGAATTCCTTCTTTAAATCAAAGATTCATAAACTCAAGGGGAGTTTCTTTAAATCAAAACTCATTCACACATCAAGACAATGATAAGGCCTCTTCATCTAGAGCTAATCTACCTCAACGGAGAAAATGGACTAGAGATCACCTTTTTGAGCTCATTATTGGTGATGCATCTTCTAGAGTTCAAAAAAGGAAAGCAACTCAAGTAGAATGTCTGTAGAGCAACTTTCTCTCAAAGGAAGAACCAAAGAAGGTAGAAGAAGCTCTGTTAGATCCTAATTGGGTTCTAGCTATGCAAGAGGAGCTAAACCAATTTGAAAGGAACAAGGTGTGGAAGCTAGTACCCAAGCCTAAAGGAAAAATCCAATTGACACCTGGGTATTCAGAAACAAGATGGATGAAAATGGCATAGTTGTCAGGAACAAAGCTATATTGGTTGCTAAGGGCTACTGTCAACAAGAAGGAATAGATTTTGATGAAACTTTTGCTCCTGTTGCAAGACTTGAAGCCATCAGAATTTTCTTAGCCTATGCAGCCCATGCCAATTTCAAAGTCTATCAAATGGTTGTCAAAAGTGCCTTTCTGAATGGAGACTTGGAGGAGGAAGTCTATGTCAGTCAACCTCCTGGTTTTGAAGATCCAAATTTTCCAGAATATGTCTACGATCTTTTGAAAGCACTTTATGGATTGAAGCAAGCACCTAGAGCCTGGTATGATACTTTGTCAAAGTTCCTCTAAGAAAATCACTTTACAAGAGGTACTGTTGACAAAACACTATTCTTTAGAAATGTAAATGGCTCTAGTATACTTGTTCAAATTTATGTATATGATATTATATTTGGCTCTACAGATGAAAAACTTTGCAAAAAGTTTGCCAAATTGATGCAAGGCAAGTATGAAATGAGCATGATGGGAGAACTAACTTACTTTCTTGGTTTATAAGTTAAGCAAGTTATTGATGGAATATTTATTAGTCAAACCAAATATATTTATGATCTTTTAAAGAAGTTTGATCTAATGGATTGCACATCTGTAAAAACTCTCATGGCTACTACAACTAAACTTGAATTAAATATAACTAAAAAGTCTGTGGATATTTCATGCTATAGAGGCATGGTTGCCTCAACTCTGTACTTAACAACTAATAGGTTAGATATAATATTTGCTACTTGTCTTTGTGCTAGATTTCAGGCTGATCCTAGAGAATCTCATTTAATAATTATTAAGAGAATTTTTCAGATATCTCAAGGGCACACCAAAACTTGGCATTTGGTACCCTAGAGATTCTGGTTTTAATCTAACTGGTTATTCAGATGCAGATTATTCAGGTTGTAAAATTGATAGAAAAAGTACAATAGGAACCTGTCAATTTCTAGGAAAGAAGCTGGTATCCTAGTTCATTAAAAGCAAAATTTAGTTTCTACTTCTACAGCTGAAGTTGAGTATATTGTTGCTGGTAGTTGTTGTGCACAAATTCTATGGATGAAAAACCAATTGTTGGACTATGGTCTACAAGTGGACAGGCTTCCTATATTTTGTGATAACACAAGTGCAATTGTCATCACTGAAAATCCAGTACAGCATTCAAGAACAAAGCATATAGACATCAAGTACCACTTCATTAGGGAACATGTGATGAATGGTACTGTGGAACTTCATTTTGTTCCAAATAAGAAGTAGCTTGCAGATATCTTTACCAAGCCACTTAATAAATCCACCTTTACTAGGTTGGTAAGTGAGTTAGGTATGCTTAATTATTCTTAATTATTTTTGATAATTTTGGAAGTTGTAATGCAGCCAGAAATTTAATTGATTTTTCTGTTTTGGATGAAAATTTGGCTAAGTCAAATTTTACATCTCGACTGATGTTCATTATCCATCGAATTTGATCATCCGTCGAAATAGAATAGTTTGGTAAAAATCAGTTACTTTTCTGGATTATTTTTAAACCCGACGGATAATTGCTTTATTCTCATCCGTCGAATTGTCTACATCTTAGCCGTTAAAGTTCTGAACATTATCCATCGGATATACTTACGGTCTGTAAGTATATTACGACGAATAATTGACAGAATTTTGATAGTTTATTTTATTTGTAACCGGTTATTTTGGGCAACTTTCATTGGGTCTTTAATTGTTACCTTTAATTTTTATCCCATTTTATCTGAGATTACATAAAAGCCTTTCTTTAAGTTTATTTTTTCGTTTATCTTTCTCTTCTGCAATTAACCATTATCTTCTCTCTCAAAGTAAAACCCCTTTCTTTCTGCATATTTCCTTGCTTTAACAATGGCACCAGTAGTCAAAATCATGTCTCAGTCAGGATTCATCTATGAGAAGAACAATTTCGTAGCTCTTGTGAACAAAGAAATTCCAGCCTCTGAGGATTATCACTAAATGATGGATTTTGTGAAGGGATGTAAACTCAGTTATGCCATGCTAGAATCACCCACAATCTACTGTGAAGTTGTGGAGGAGATGCGGACTATTGCAGTATATCAGGCAACTGACAAAACCATAACTCTCTCTATTAAAGGTTAGGAATTTTACATTAACAGTGATATTATTCAAGCATGCTTTAAAATTCCTAAAAACACTACTACTAAACAACACACAGATGCTGATTTAGTTAACTTACTCAATTCTATTGGCTATGCACTTCCTACCTCTAAGTTAAGTGAGATTAGGAGACTAGGTCTTAGGAAAGAGTGAAGTTTTCAATGTGATGTAGTTACCAAGGTATTTTCTGGTAAAGTAAGCAACTTTGATTATGTCAATACTGTCATGCTTAACATGCTCTACATGCTAGTTACTGATAATTACTTCAATTTTAGTGATGATGTCATGTTTGAGTTAGGCTATAAGTTAGGGGAGATTAAGAAGACACCTAGAAGTGTCTATTATGCTAGATTCTTTATGATTATTTCTAATCATCTTTGTGAGAATCTTGAGATTGAGAACCCAACCAACAAACTGGATTATTGGGTTCAAGAAAGGAGAATTATTACAGATTTAAACAGTGCTAATCACCACAAGGAGGTGCCTCTGGTTTACTTGCCTGTCATAGAGGGTCCACAGGTAAGTGAGGTAAATACCACTGTCTCTACTCTTTCTACCTCCCAAATTTCTTTGTCATTGATTGTGGTTGTGACATCTGTGTCAATGACCCAACAGATGCCTCCAAGCCACAAAATCTAAACTTTCAAAAATAAAATCAAAGAAACCACACTCTGGTGTCTCTCAAAAGATGTCAGTTTCAAAATCTACCAAAACCAAAGAAGGGAGTGTGAAGGGTGGTAAAGTTGGTGAGGGACAGGGTGAACATAAAAGAAACCCCTAAGAATAAGGATGGAGAGGTGAGTGTACCCAAACCTAGCCACGCCATAGTTTCCCAACAAACTGCGGTGATTAATAAGGAAATTAGCACATTTTTAGTTTCATCCTCTCAAAAGGATGTTACTATTGAAGCAAGCTCCCAACCAAGAGCAAAGATCAAAAGGGTTAGGGACACAGACTCATCCCAAACTTATACTAGAAAGAAGAAATCTAGAAAACTTGGGGATGCACAGGGATCACACACAATCAATGCAAACTGCAGCTAAAGACTCAGTCGCTGCACCATCTCAAATTCAGTTTGATGTGGCTCTAATAAATATGGAGTCACAGTCAAAATCTTTGACTGCTGAAGCACCAAACACACCAAACTCACCCATACACTCACTGGATGTGGATATGATACACACATCAATCCCTGATTCTCCTTCTTTAACTCTGTTGGAGAAGCTAAAATTTAGTGCAAGTGACCATCATCTTCTAGATTATTTGTTGGCTCACTTGCCAATTCTTTCAGGAACTATTGAGACTTATGTGCCTAAATTATCATCAATCTGCACAGAGTCCATAATAGTTTCAACTCCAAACTCTATCATTTCCTCTATTCTGGTGGATATTGTTCATCCGTCAGCTAGTAATTGTATCCCGATGGATGTGCCTAACAGCAGTCATCCGTCGGCTATCTTAACTACTACCTCGATGGATGTTCCTCATCCGTTGGTACTCTCTACACAAGCTGATTTTTCAACTATTGTTACAAGTGTAGATGAGTTAGTAGTTGTACAATCACTCCTAGGTTTGAGGGAAGGGAGTGAACAGAGTGAGAGGCTGAGTTGCACTCAGGAAAAAGGAGAGGAAAAGAGAGAAATAATGCAGACTATTTCTTCCAGTCTGGCAAAAGTGAGTGAGGGGAATTCCACCTTAGTAGGTGAAGGTGAGGGTGTGAGGGTGGTGAGCCAAGGGGAGCCCTTGATGCAAGAACAGAGAGAAATTGAGAGAAAAACAGGTACAGCGGAATGGGAAGAGCCCATTGTAATTGAGTTAATGGATGTCAATGAGGCTGAAAAGAAACAACTAATTCAGCAAGAATATCAAGTTATCTTAGACTCTGTTTCTTATGAAGCTGAGGCATTTACTCACAATGTTCCAGCTTATCAAGTTCTAGCTGAGCAGGACAATATGGCTGCTGAAAGAATGCTAAACTTGGTACATACTATAGCTTCAATGCAGAGGGCTAAAGATGCCATCACCACCATGCCAGCTCTAGCTAGTGATGATGTTGACTATGGAAATGGTGGTTCTGAAGATCTTTTTGGGATGAAGATGGTGATGAAGAAGAGTTTATGGACATAGGGGGAGAAGCAGGCCCTAGCTCCAGTTCAAACACTCCATCTTGGGTACTTTCTAAGGAATGTGATGAGCAACACTTCAATTATACAGTCTTTCACATCATTCAACAAACACAGACAGCTCTTCAAGCCACCACCAATGCAAACACCAAAACTTCTACAAGCACATCTCAACTCTCTCCAACTGCACAAAATCCAGTCTCTTCAATATAATCAGGATGCCACTGCCATTAAAACTGAAATAGATTAAGTTAAGATGGCTATTTTTTACAGATTGGATTCCAAGTTTCCAAACACAACCATGCTTGACATATAGTGACAACTTAGGAAAAATAATGATCTAAATTTGAAGGTAGACTCCCTGGATACAAGATCAAAAGTTGTGGAAGCTTCTCTCACTGCAACTCATTTACATCAAGCTCAACAAACTCAGTTTCTTCAAAAGCTGGTGGTTGCACAGACTTCTACCTCTACTCAACTTGATGCTAACAAAAAGGGGGAGAAAGACTCAATTGTTCAAGTTAGCCAAGATGAGCCAACAAGTGAGGGGGAGAATGTGCTAAACATCCAAGTCAGTCAAGTAATTGTTCCAGAAATTACTTATCCTAAGCCACTAGTCTTGGACAACATTGATCTGATCCAGATAGCAGCTGTTAAGTTGAATTCAAAGTCAAAATTCACAAAGATTGATGTTACAGCAGTTGAAAAGGAATAAGATGATAAATGGAAGAAGATTGATGAAGCAATTCAGAAGAAATTTGGTCTCATTGTGAAACCTAACAAGATCTTTCATCACTTCTCTCAAGTCAAGCAAATTACTGTGGATGAAATGAGTATAGGAAATCTGGAAATGGGCCAACCCTCATGCATAAAGTCTCCAAAATCCAACATGGTTTTGAAGCCCAAAAAAAATTATCCAAAGTCATTTGACAAAAATCCCTTGGATCTTATGTTTGAGACTCCAAAGCCCGATGAAAAGAAGTTATTGGCAAGGTCCATTGAATTCTTCAAAGATCTAACTGACTCAGTACAAAAGAAAAGAATTGCCAAAATCTACAGGGAATGGGAAAGAAATATGTGTGGTGGTCGGACACCCTCAGTTTGTAGAAGCTAAAAAGGAAGAAAAACAAAGAATCAAACAAGAAAAGAAGCAAGCTGCTTTAGAGGCTAAGAAGCTCAAACAGAAGAAAGAGCAAGCTGCTATAGTAGCCAAGCTTCAAGCTGTGAAAACTGCAACTGAGACTTCTGAGAAACCACATGTAGTAGCTAAAGATCAAGATCATAAAATGCACAAGGAACCATAACAGAGAAGGAAATTCAGATACAAGCTCCATTCCAAAAGAATGCTGGATTTTGATGATGATAAAATGGAAGATTACATTCCCAAACAGTCTACAACTTCAACTCAAACATCCAAGCCTTCAAAAGTGCAGGATGAATTTAAGGTGGATCCTACAAAGAACTTTCATGGTGAGCTAATAGTTTCCAAGGATGAGCCTATAGAGTGGGAAAGTTTTCCTATGCCTGTGCTTAATATATCAATCTTCGACAAGCTAAAGAAGACAAAGACAAGAGTAATCAAGAAGGTCAAGCCTGTGAGTCTCAGAACCAAAACCCTAACCAAAGTTAAACCAACTGTCAACAAGGGAGATCTTCTATGCATCTGTGATATCATGGAATTTTCAGAAACCAACCTCTACATGGATGAGCTAGAAGAAGTGAGAGCAATTGATGCTCACCGGAATCTCCCTGAAAGACTGGTGTTCAAGTATAAAGGCAGGAAAGAGATCAGCTGGCCCCTTCACAGGAGTCTTCAAGAAAGCTGTTCTGTTTTGATAAAAATCTTCTCATCATTCAAGAAAAATTTTGGGTTCAATGTGACTGCTAAGAGAATGGTACTAAACAAGATAGAAGATCTAAAGAGCATCAAAGCCTCAGATGCACTCCCAAGGACTCTATCAATTCCCTTTATAGGAAATAGAGTGCATTTGAGGCCTCACTGGCTGATGGAATTCATGGATGATAAAGGTGTAAGAAGATTCTTCAGACTAGATGAGCAATTGAGTATCTCTAGCAATGAAACTCTATTAGAAATGCAAGAAAAGCTGGCTCTATCAAATGCTGAAGAACTTGAATTTCACAGACAACTTCAATATCAAATAGAAAAAAAACAACAGGAAGCTTGGGAAGAAACCTAGAAAATCAAGAAAATAGAAAACATCTGCTCAGACTAGAGGAGTACCTTGATAATGATTGTGAGAATTCTTTGTACATTTTACCTTGTTCAATTTTCAAATAAACTGTAGCACTTACAAGTTTTATCTACCATAATTCTATCTGTACATTTAGAGTGTTTTGTGATCATCAAGTTTCTCTTAATTTATGGCTACAATTCCAGTAGACATAAATTGGGGAAGATTGTTAGGAATATATTGTGAACTTGATGATAAACTAAACAAAACACCTTAGTAGATTTTAACTTAGTGTTTTTGTAGCTCTCGACGGATGTTTTAATATAGTCCTGACGGATGAACTTTATAGTCCCGAAGGATAACAATTTAACATCCATCGAGAGTGTAGCTTATGTAATAATAAGTCTTGTAGCACATCTCTGCAAATAACAGTGTATTAGTTGAGTAGACACTGTAGGATTCTTTAAGTCATGTTGACTACTAGATTGATATGCAGAATAGGTGGGCTAATTGTAAATATAAGATGTCTTGTAATTCTGCATAAGTGAAATAGAATCAAGTGATAGAAAGACTCCTGGCGGATGATCTACAAAGACTCCTGATAGATAATCAACAAGGATCCCGACGGATGACCAACATAGTCCCGACGGATGATGATATTCAAAATAGCAGTTGACAGTGACAACACAGTCACATGCATCGGGTGTTTGCAATTGGAATGTGGCATCTTAATTACATGATTTAGAGAACAAAGAAGCATTACCATTTCCACGCAATTTATGAAGATATTCAAAGATGCTGGATAGAGTAATGTAGAAGCATGAAGTTAGACTAGATTAAGTTTGTCTTATTGTCTTATCTTACTATCATGTAACTTGGTGATATATAAACTAAGTGTAGCAAGTAGAACAATTAACTGAGTAAGCATTATTTTCAGAGACATAGATAAATCTGTATATGTTAAGAATTTCTCTGTAATTTTGTAAGTTCTCTTGTAAGCAGCTGTGTGCTATTCAAATATCACAGAGTTCTCAACTTTATATACATCTCTGGTGGATAAGTTCAAATCCACCAAAAAGTTTTAAAGCCTTGTATTTTGATTTTTATTATTCATTCATTCTGCACTACTGCAAATCAAGCACAGTTATATAATAAGTAAGAACATTCTTAAAATCAGAAAAAGGAGCCAGAATTACATTCAACCCCCCCCCCTTCTGTAATTCTTGTTGCATTGTTTGGGATTAACAATTGGTATCAGTGTTTATCGGGATGCGTGATATGTATATGCGAAGGGGGTATAGATACGGGGTTTGATAGTTATAAGTTAAAGTCAATAGACTGGTTAGGGATTATAGTATTGTGTTATTCTCGTAAAGGATCTGAATGAGAGTGAAATGTCGAAGACGTATAGAAGGTCAAATGGTGTCACAAAGTGAATAAGAAATAAGTCGAGAAAACAACGATATACAATGAATAGAGTATAGTCATAGGTTATCCGTGAGTGATGATATGCATAGATTGTAGAGTATGAAGTATGAGATTGAGCTGTGAGTTGCTACCGGATTTAAGGCAAGTTCCTAAATCCTTTCTTATATATGTTGCAATGATTTAATATTTCTTTCATGACTATGGTATATGTTTTATGCTGTGAACCACACCTGGTAAATCTTTTACTTCTGAGAATGAAACCCATGATTTCTTTCTACCTTCAAGTTCTGAAAAGCCAACACTTTATCATATCCTACGAACACATACCCTACAATACGATACCACTTCAAAATTACTGGATACCTTTCATTCAATGAATTCACACCCTTGTACACTTGATTTCATTTCATGAATACCAAACCTTTGTTATTACGAGGTTGCAACTTTTGTCACATATGATTTGATTATTATATATAGGCCAATGTGTGTCTTGGATCCAGTATAGAGAACAGCGCTGTGTGCCATATTCGGGGTCAGTGCGTGACTGATCAGCAACCTAACCTTTGGTTTTAGTTAAAATGAGATAAGTCCAATTCAATAATTCTTTTGAATGATTGAATTTCATAGTTTTTAATTGATACAATGATTGATGAATCATTTTGTATAATACTCTGAGCTTATGAACTCCTGATAAACTATTTCAGATTGTTATTGCTATGTTGGTACTTGCTGAGCATTGTGGCTCATCCTTGCTTTTATTATAACCTTTTGAGAAAGGCTTAAAGATGAGTTGCTCGAGTTCGATAGCAATTTAGGCTAATACGAGATGAAGAGCATGAGTGGTTAAGTTGTCCAGAGGTCAAAGAAGATATCCAGGGAATTTATCGAAGAAGGTTTGAGTAGAGTTGTTTATTGAGATTCAGTTGTTAATTAGGTTTATAAATAAAGTAGTAGTGATTCTTCTTTTCGAAGATGACTTGACTTTGTAAAAGATTTGTTTATTAATAATAGTGGTTGGTTCTAATTTCAATGTTGTAACCTGTATGCGATCCTGTTTTTAGGGGGTTAAATTGTTTCCTTTTAAATTCTTTTCAAATATTCAGGTTTTTAAATTCTTTGATTTTTATTATGTTTTCACAAATATATATTTTCAAAAGTGTTTTAAAAAGTGGTTTTCGTGTGATGATGTAATAACCGGGATATAACGTGTAATTATTTCTGTCAATAAATGAATATTATGTGATTAATATATGAATTTTTGGTGAATTATGTGGTAGTTGATATCTATGTTTGGTGTTTATATGTGACAGAAAGTGAGAATTTTAAATTTTATATGTCTAAAATAAAGTATAGATTATTTTGATACTTTTTTATTAATTTATAGGCAGTTATATAATTTTATAAAGGATTCATTGATTTAATAAATTATTTTGAATAATCGGGAATCGTCCAACTTCAACCGTTTTTATGTTTTTACAACCCGGAAGTCTCGGGAAAACTTCTTTCTAACCTAATTTGATTATTTTGAGCATTTTCCAAGTTTTAAATTTTTCGATCCGGAGTACGGTTTTACCCGTACGATTCACGGTACAAATTTTATGATACTATTTTTGTTTCGGTAAATTGATAAAACCCGTATTTATGAGAAACGGGATATCTTGATTAAACTATTATATTATCTTCTCGTAATTTGTGTAACTAAAGCGCTGAAACCAAGACCGTATTTGCAAAAAGCCTGGTTTTGATAATTATCCTAAAACCGGTACCGAATTAGAACAGTTTTATTAATAGTTAACGACTAAGTATTCTATTTTTATATCCGATATGAACCAACGGGGTACCAATATTCCTTAAATATAAACATCCCTTACCGTATTTTATTTTGTACTGATAAACACAATTAAACAATAAATTTATATAATTTCCAGAGAAAAACCCTAGAATTCATCGTGTTCTTCATAATCAAACGGAGATTTGAAGGCGTTATCGAATTCAGATTTTATGTTCAAGTAACCAAAATGAAGGTCTCAGATAGTACAATCAAGTTTCATAACCTATTTCAATACATAATCAACTGGTAATTTTCTATAATTTTCTTTATTTTCGAATTAATTATGATTAAAATATAAATTTTTGATTTTAATATTGTTTGTATGATTTGATGATTGCATGTTGCAGATCATGAGATTCTAGTCAATTTGGTATATTATATGACTATATTTGGATTCCATATCACAGAGAAATCATCGTAATCATCGTTTGATTCTCGGATTTAAAATTTAGGGTTTGAATGTTCTTGAGTGTCCTTGATTAAAATTTGGGTGTTTTTAACCTAGGGGTTATTAGCTTAATTAGTTTACACCATTGAATAGATCGTTGAAAAATGAATTAAATGATATACTTGTGATAAACGGAGGGTAACCGGAAGACCCTCGCCGGAGTTTAGAACTCGACGGCGGCGGGAAGTTTAACTGGATTTTCCGGCCAAATTCTGAGTTGTTTGATAAAAATAAATGCATGGATGTGTTTCTAAAAGCAAGGAGAACAACCCCTGTGAATTTTGGTGTATTTCTGCGGAGTTTCCAGCCACTGGAAAAGCTCCACGGTGGCGGCCATGGAGTCCGGCCGGCTGGAATTGTAACGTCTGGGAAATTTACGTCTGTATTATATCATATTTATAATAAATTATGTTTTTTAATGTGTCATTTATGTGGAATTATCTGTCAAACCCTAATTTCTATTGTTATGTGCATTATGTGTCGTTCCGGTATTTTTAAGATATTTTTCAGATATTTTATTTTACATTCATAACTTTTAAATTAAACGTTTTACGACCCGAACCATGATTTTAAAGCTGGTATTTAAAATAACATAATGAGCCTTATTTTTCATCAAATGGCTTTTACCATCGCATTATTCTGAACATCTAGGCATTTTATAAATTTTCTCGTTTTGCGAAAAATGACTTTTCCGGGCCCCATTGGGTGTTAAAAACCCCACAAAAATCATATTTTTATTTTTATAAAATTATAGGACTTTTATTTATACCATTTCTTTGTATTTTTGCATTATTCATAATTTTTGGGAAATTTTGGCATATATATTGCATATATAAAATATTTATAAATTAAATTTTAATACTCAAAAAATATAAAATTAGGGGCCTATTAATTTTAAAAAGTGTAGAATTAGGGCCTTAATTTCAATTAGGAGTATTAATTTTACTACTATAAATAGCCTAATTATTATTAATTAATTAATTAAAAATCAGAAAAATTCAGAAATTTCCCCCAAATTTCCAGAATTAGGGTTCTTGAGTTCGTGGATTCAAGCAGCGATTTCATAGTGATTCTGTGCACCAAAGCTTTCATGTGAGTACTCAAAATGATCCTCGTGATCTCTACTTTCTATTCGTATAATCAATTTCATGTTTCAGTGTGTGAGTCTCAATTCGATTTTTTAGGGTTTATGTGGGATTTAGGGGTTTTTAATTTAAGAATCGGTTGGTTGTTTTGAAGATTCCAGTAGTTTTATATCAAGTTAATGAATTATTTTGTGTGTTCAATTGATTCATATTACCCCTAGAGGTAGTAATTCGAGTTCTTGGTGTTTATTAATTTTTGATTTCCTTTCTGTTTTTTTATAGACATTTTTATTGTTGTTGATGAATGGAAGTGATTCTGGAACTCGAGAGCGTTATTTTAAGATATTAATCGTAATTTTTCGTATTCAAAATCGATATTTCGAGATTTGGCCGGAAGTTTTGTGCTTTAGATCGGAGAATGTGTTATACGGGTTATGAAGTATTGTTAGTGATTAATTCATGTTTAGGACGTTGTTTGCAATCGATTCCCTGAAAAATTCGATCATAACGGTGCATGATTTGGCCATAATCAAGCTCGCCGGACTTGGGTTGAAGGTCGCCGGTTTTTGGTCGTTTCTCGCCGGAGAAGACGACGCAGGCGGTGTTGGGGACGATAGAGGGCGACGATGAACTACATGAAGGATTTGGGATGGATTCGCATCGAAGACGAAATAAAATCATCACGTTGGTTCGTGATTTAAGCTCGCCGGAGTCCGGCGAAGAACCGCCGAAAACTGGAGCTTTTCCAGAAACCGGTCGTGTTCTTCCCGACCCGGTTAGCCACCCACGACCCGATTGTTAACCCGAAAAAAAACCCGGGTTTGATCTTGAAAACCCTGAATCCAATCCCTATTTCCGGTTTCCGATTAATTTATTATTTAGTTATATTTTATAAAATCAAAATTTAGTTTTATTAATTCAAAAAATCAAATAAAAATTAGTTTTAAATCCTGAAAATATTATAATTAATTTTTAAAATTATTTTATTAAATTAGAAATTAGAATTTAATTATTTAACTAAGTATTTAATTATTTATCTAATTATTTACTTATTATTTAATAATTAAGTAATTTATTAATAAATAGGATTAAAAATAATCGAAAAATAAGATTAAAGTTTCGATAATTAGTTAGATAATGCGAGTAACTCTTATTTATACGAGTAGTTGATCGTTGAGTTAGATTATGGTGCGAATAATAATTACTTATTCAATAAATAACGTAACAGTTAGTTGTATCGACTATTTATTTGTAAATAATCGATCTAATCGAGTAAGTGATAATAATTTGTAAATAATTGTAATAAAGTGTAATTAATCCTAATAATTAAGGATTAATTATTTTAAAATACAATAATTATTAAATAATTATTTAAAAATATAATTAAAGATTATTTAATTATAATTAATTATTTATAATTAATTATTAATTTATTAAATCTTGTTTAATTCATAATAATTAAACCGTTAGTCCGATTCAAACAAAGCGAAAGCCCTTTGACTCAGAAAAATGAAATAATTTCATTAAAAATAATATTAAAGCCTAATTTCTTCTAGAAATTAGTTGACTTTGCTATTTGTTTGATTATCAGTCGAATCGCATGCCAAGACGAGTCTGAAAAAATTCAAAAAATAGGAAACGAGTCAGATAATGATTAGTTGAGCGATCAACAAGTCAATTTTAATTCTAAAAATTATTTTTACCATAAAAATGATTATGTGCTTATGTGCTTATGTGTATTTTGTGGTTAATCGAGTCCTACTTGTTAATATATAATATACGAGTCAGTCATAAGCGCATGGGTAGACGATAGGAACGATGTGAAGTCAATTCAAGATGCAATTAAAGTACGAAATGACTAAACCAGTCTATTTCTCTAACAAAAGCTAAGCCAGCAAGGCAGGTTGAGACGGTGATAGACGAAGGTGACATATTTGCAGTAAGTCGCGCAGAAGGCAAGTTTTTCCCCTATTCTACTTTTAGAATAGTGATATTTCTTCAGATGCTTATTACGTTTGCACTCTTTTAATTCTCTTATTCATATTTCATTTTGATTCTTGATTTCTCCTTTTCATTTGAATCCATTATTCATATTCCAATTATTACTCACAAATATTGATGTATTCTGGTGATTAGAATATGTCAAAGTATACCGATTGTTCCGGTTGTTATTCCATGGTCTAGATAATAATACTTTGGGGATTAAGTTTACTTAATCCTATAGACCGGGACATAACCGGATCCTTGAGATGAGCCGTAATGTCTGGGTGCCCGACGGGATCTATATAGTGGGATATAGATCTGCACTCTATCATGGCTGATCAGCAGGGTATAGATGCGAACTTGTGTCTAGTTTAGTTCGTTTGTATTCGCCAGTAATGGCCTTCTTTCTACTCTCGCGGGGTTATATCTTTGGAGATATACCCAGGTTACCATTACATTTAAATTGCTTAAACATTGTTTATATTTTGTGGACTTGTTAAGCAATTTTTGGCTCACCCCTTTTTATTGTTATTCACCTTATTGTTTTCAGTTAAGAAGGAATATGAAACCCATCAGGACTCGAGTGGTAAAGAAGTGGGTCAAGCCTCAGGATCCTCTCATACCCAAGGTGTTGATCCCAGTCCAGGAAGAAAGCTTTGAGTTTCCCGAACATGTGGAGTGTAGATAGTTAGTGTGTGTGTTTGAATAAAAGATGAACTTAGTTTAAAACTGATTACACAATGGTTTGTAATAAAGAGAGTTTGTAAGATTTTGAATTTGGTTTGTAATAAAGTAGTTAATGGTTCTTGTTTTCATTCTTCAACCTAAAAAGATCCTGGTTAGTGTTAAAGGGGTTTAGAATCATTTCTTTATTATTTGTTAATCAGATTGTACAGGTTTGGTGATTAACGAGTAACCCCCGGACTTATACCCCGGGTCTGGAGGGCGTTACAGGTTTGGCATCAGAGCTGTAGGTTTGGTCCCTGAAAATAAGAACATTAGGGTTAAGATAAGATAGGGAGATCACATAGGATAGGAGTAGTCAAATAGGAGGAGTAATGTTAGGATTTAGATAATATTAAGATAGGAAGGTATTAGTTCTAGGAATGATTTAGTGACATTTCTTCTTTCTTTGGTATATTATCAGATGGCGTCGTTAGGTTATTTGGCTTCTTCTGAGAGGACAGTGATTGGGCCAGCCGCACTAGTTGTGCCACCAGTATCTGAGGTCATGTTTCCTCCTCTTCTACCTCCACCACCAGTGCCACGGGAGGAAGTAACTCCAGTACAGGGGATAGTCCATGACCCTATAGAGATGTTTGATCCATTAGAATTCTTTGAGCCGATGATTCCACTACCAGTAGAGCATCAGTTTATACCGGTGATTGAGCCGGAGCTTCCACCAGTATTGCCTCCTATACCAGTACATGCCCCAGAGCCCGACATATTCCAGATGATCCCAGTTGAGAGGATGGGAGAGCATGATGTGGATTTACAGTTTGGGTTACCACAGCAGGGTGCAGGAATACCGAGGGTTCCGTCACAAGAGTCAGTGGGTCAGGTTGCACAGCCACATATGGTACCATACCATGAGTAAAGGGTTATGAGAGATGATGTGGAGTATTGGAGAGCTCAGTGCAGGGAGATTATGCATTTATTTGACCAGAGAGACCGAGGACCATTAGATGCCCTATAGCCAGATTACTTTATGAGGCAGAGGTTACAGTCGGTTTTGATGAGTGCTACTTGGGAGCTGGATGATTTGACCCATGAGGGACCACCTTCTTTTGCAGAGTTTTACAGGATATTCCGTTTGGCGCAGACTTTGGTTCAGAAACTTAGGGAGGAGCTGGGGCGTATTCCACCAGGGTTCTGAGATATTGACTTCAGAGGACAGATGTATATAGATGCAACCTAGTATGACATAGTGAGTAGTGTGTATGTGTGTAGTAGTAGCTTAACTTGTAGTAGTAGTTGACTGGTAGTAGTTAATTTGACTTGTAGCCGCCGCCATGACAGCAGAGCGAGACTTTTTGTACCAAGTACTTACACCTGAGGTTGGTGTCATATATAAAATGAACTTTTTCAAATTTCTTTTATTTAAATTTCAGTCTTTACAGTTTTACCGCATTTACCTTTATTATTTTACAGCTTTTCGTATTTTAAATTCTGTCGAAAAAAAAGAAGAGAACAAATATTTCATTTAACTGTTTACATTTCCTGTTTTTATATTAAGCAAACTGTTTTCTTTCTTCGAACCATTATTTAAATTTTGTTAATACGGGATAAATTATTTTCTTACCTACTGTCAATTATTTATTAAACTGTTAAAGAAACATCACTTGTTTTATTATCAGCAAATGGCACCAAAGAGAAAGACTAGGACTGAGACTTCCAACAGCAATTCCGAAGAACAAACCAGTGATACCATGGACCAAATGTTCCATCTGATACAACAACAGATGGTAATGATGCAGCAATAGCAGCAGCAGATTCAACAACAAATGTTACAACAGCCACCTCATCCTGAGCCTCATATACCACCAACTATACCTATTGTTACTTTCAAACAGTTTTAGTCGGTTAAACCTCCAAAATATGATGGGTAAGCCGATCCTATTAAGGCTACCACTTGGTTGAAAGAAATAGAGAAAGCATTTGCATTAGTGAAGGTAGGTGAAGACCAAAAGACTAGCTTTGCTAGTTATTTGTTGAAAGGAGAAGCGAATTATTGGTGGGAATCTAAAAAGGCTTTAGAGGGTAAAGATGTTATTGCATGGGATAGATTTAAAGAGCTGTTCTTAGAGAAACATTTTCCTCGCTATGTTAGAAATCAAATGCAGATTAAGTTTTTGGAATTAAAGCAGGGAAGTATGTCTGTGATAGAGTATGAAGCTAAATTTACTGAATTGGCTAGGTTCATTCCAGAACAAGTTGATACTGAAGAAAAACGAGTCCAAAGGTTTCAAGAAAGGTTATGACCGTGGATCCGTGGACAAGTTGCAGTTTTTGAATTAACGACGTATACCGCCGTGGTCTAGAAAGCCTTGATCATTGAAGGGGAAAGCGAAAGATCTCAAAAGGATAGAGGACAGGGAAGTTTCCAAGACCGCTCCAGCAGGAAGCCGGGATTTCGAGCCCGGACAAATTTAAATTTCAAAATAATAGGACAAGGTATCCAGAAAACAGGTAATCGTTTCCAAGCCCCCAAACAGCAGGGAATTGTCAGAGTCCCAGTGCCGTACTGCAGAAAGTGTGGATGAAAGCACACCGGCGTATGTATCAAAGAGAATGTGACGTGTTTCAAATGCAAGCAGAAAGGGCACTATTCTAACGAATATCCAACAGGAAAAATAGCATAAATTACTTGCTTCTAGTGTGGAAAGAAAAGACATATCACTAGAAATTGTAAAGGACCGACAATGACAGCTAATATTCCGAAAGTGTTGGCAATACCTCCTCCACCGCCGCCTAATCAACCCAGAGCAAGAACTTTCAACATGACAATGAAATAAGCAGTGCAAAGTCCTAGTGTAATTACAGGTACGCTTTTGGTGAATTCCGTAGATTTAAAAGTATTAATTGATTCTGGAGCTACTCGTTCATTTATTTCTGAAAAATTCCTTGATAAGTTACATTATGAAATCGAATGGTTGGGCGAGACGTTAATTATAAAATTAGCGAATGACGACCAAGTTCCTGTAGATCGAGTATGTCCTGCGTGCAATATAGAAATAGCTGGACATAATTTCTCTGTAGACTTGATTCCTTTTAAGTTAGGAGAGTTTGATGTCATTTTGGGAATGTATTGGTTAGCTTGTCATAATGCTCAGATTGATTGCGCGAATAAGAAAGTCAAATTGCGAACTGCAGAAAATGCAACGGTAATGTTCAAGGGCGAAAAATAGCGAAAGAAAAATTTCTAACAGTGATGCAGACCAAACGATTGCTTCGACAGGGATGTGAGATGTATATAGCTTACGTGTTAGATACTGAGAAAGGATGTCCCAAAATAGAAGACATTCTAGTTGTATATGAGTTTGCTGACGTCTTTCCAGACGATCTTCCAGGGTTACCGCCAGATCGAGAAATTGAATTTATGATTGATTTAGCGCCAAGTACGGAACCAGTTTTGAAAGCTCCATATCGAATGACTCCAGTTGAGATGAAGAAATTATCAACGCAACTGTAAGATCTTTTAGACCGAGGCATCATAAGACTCAGTGTATCTCCGTGGGATGCACCGGTATTGTTCGTGAAGAAGAAGAATGGCAGCATGTGACTATGCATTGACTATCGGGAATTGAATAAACTTACTATCAAAAATAAGTATCTTTTACCGAGAATCGACGATTTGTTCGATCAGCTAAAAGGAGCCGCATGGTTTTCGAAAATAGATTTACAATCGGGCTATCATCAATTAAAGATTAAAGCTGAAGATATTCTCAAGACTGCGTTCGGCACTAGATATGGACATTATGAGTTTCTTGTAATGGCATTTGGTTTGACCAACATACCAACAACATTCATGGATCTGATGAATAGGGTATTCAAGAAATACTTGGATAAATTCGTGATTATATTTATCGATGACATCTTGATTTACTCAAAGACGGAAGAAGAGCATGTTGAGCACTTGAGGATTACTTTGGAAATTCTGAGAAGAGAGCAACTATACGCAAAATTCTCAAAATGTGAGTTCTGGTTGAAGGAAGTACAATTTCTAGGGCACATCATCAGTAGAGAAGGCATTCAAGTCGATCCAGCGAAGATTGAAGTTGTGTTGAGTTGGGAAAGGCCAAAGACACCGACAGATGTTCGAAGTTTCTTGGGATTGGCAGGATATTATAGAAGATTCGTCAAAGATTTTGCGAAAATAGCAACACCGTTGACCAAGTTAACTCAGAATAGTGAAAAGTTCATATGGGATGACAAATATGAAGAAATTTTCCAAGAGCTGAAGAATCGATTAGTAACCACACCGGTACTCGTATTTCTAGACGAGCATGGGAATTTTGTCATTTACAGCGATGCTTTATATCGTGAATTAGGATGTGTACTGATGCAGAATGGTAATGTCATTGCATATGCTTCGAGACAACTAAAACCTCATGAACAGAAATATCCTACGCATGACCTGGAATTAGCAGCAATCGTATTTGCATTGAAACTTTGGAGACACTATCTCTACGGTGAGAAATGCGAAATCTACATGGATCATAAAAGTCTGAAGTATATTTTTATGCAAAAGTAACTGAACATGAGACAACGTCGATGGTTGGAATTGATTAAAGATTACGATGTTACGATCAGTTATCATCCAGGGAAAGCAAATGTTGTGGCAGATGCGCTGAGCAGGAAAGAAAGATTGAATTTGTTAACTTCATGTGAAGAATTAGCCAAGGAATTTGACAAGTTGGAAATCGAAATCCGTGTTCCCAATGAATCTACAGAAGCTATCTACGCTATGACTTTTCAACCGGAGTTATTAGAGAAGATTCGCCGCTGTCAAGAAGGAGTGATGATTTAGGATGACGACTTAACGGGAGAAGAAGTCATAACTCAGAAGGATAACGAAGGAATCCTACGCTTTTCATCAAGAATCTGGATCCCTAACGTGGCAGAACTGAAAGAAGAAATATTGTGAGATGCACACAGTTCGAAATATTTCATTCATCCAGGGAGTACAAAAATGTACCGTGATCTGAAGGAAAATTTTTGGTGGCCGAATATGAAGAAGGAAATAGCAGAATGGGTAAGTAAATGCTATACATGCCTGCGAGTTAAAGCAGAACATCAATGTCCGAGCGGATTACTGCAACCATTAGATATTCCAGAATGGAAATGGGAACATCTAGCGATGGATTTTGTGGTAGGACTACAAAGGACCAAAGCAAATCATGATACGATATGGGTAATCATTGACAGATTAACAAAGTCGGCACATTTTCTACGATTAATGAAAGATTTTCACTCGATAGGCTAGTGCACTTGTATCTCAAGGAAATTGTGATGCGACATGGAGTTCCAATATCAATCGTGTCTGATCGAGATCCCCATTTCAATTCCAGATTTTGGAGACAATTTCAAGAATGCCTTGGAACTAAATTAAACATGAGTACCGCATATCATCCGCAAACCGATAGGCAAAGTGAAAGAACTATCCAAACAATTGAAGACATGCTACGAGTTTGTGCGATTGATTTCGAAGGCAGTTGGGATGAGCATTTACCTTTGGTTGAATTTTCTTACAACAACAGCCATCACGCAAGCATTGGAATGCCACCATACGAAGCGTTATACTGAAGAAAATATAGATCACCAGTATATTGGGATGAAGTTGGAGAACATAAGGTTTTGGGTCCAGAATTAATACAACAGACTAAAGAAAAGATAGAACTTATTCAAAAATGATTGGATGCAGCATAAAACAGGCAACGCAAATATGCAGATCAAGCAAGGAAGGATACAGACTACTAGGAAGGAGAGCACGTTTTACTCAAAATATCGCCATGGAAAGGATTGACTAGATTTGGCAACAAGGGGAAATTGAAGCCACGATACGTCGGACCATTTGAAATTTTGAAGAAAGTGGGAAAAGTTGCGTACGAATTAGCTTTACCGCCTCATATGCAAGATATTCACAATGTGTTTCATGTGTCGATGCTTAAGCGATATAGTCCTAATTCTAGGCATGTAATCGAGTATGAACCGGTAGATATCCAACCTGATTTGTCTTTTGTAGAACAACCGATAAGAATTTTAGATCGGTGAGAGAAAGTGTTAAGAAATAAGTCTCTATCTTTAGTGCGAGTTTTGTGGAGAAACCCTATGCTTGAGGAATCAACCTGGGAACTTGAGAGTGAAATGTTAGAGAAATATCCTCATTTGTTTTCATAGCGAGATTCTGAGGATGGAATCCTATTAAGGGGGAAGGATGTAACGTCTGCGAAATTTACGTCTGTATTATATCATATTTATAATAAATTATGTTTGTTAATGTGTCATTTATGTGGAATTATCTGTCAAACCCTAATTGCTATGTGTTATGTGCATTCTGTGTCGTTCCGGTATTTTTAAGATATTTTTCAGATATTTTATTTTGCATTCATAGCTTTTTTTTAAACGTTTTAGGACCCGAACCATGATTTTAAAGCTGGTATTTCAAATAAAATAATGGGCCTTATTTTTCATCAAACGGCTTTTACCATCGCATTATTCTGAACATCTAGGCATTTTATAAATTTTCTCGTTTTGCGAAAAATGACTTTCCCGGCCCCATTGGGTGTTAAAAACCCCACAAAAATCACATTTTTATTTTTATAAAATTATAGGACTTTTATTTATACCATTTCTTTGTATTTTTGCATTATTCACAATTTTTGGGAAATTTTGGCATATATATTACATATATAAAATATTTATAAATTAAATTTTAATACTCAAAAATTGTAAAATTAGGGGCCTATTAATTTTAAAAAGTGTAGAATTATGAGTATTAATTTTACTACTATAAATAGCCTAATTATTATTAATTAATTAATTAAAAATCAGAAAAATTCAGAAATTTCCTCCAAATTTCCAGAATTAGGGTTCTTGAGTTCGTAGATTCGAGAAGCGATTTCATAGTGATTATGTGCACCAAATCTTTCATATGAGTACTCAAAACGATCCTCTTGATCTCTACTTCCTATTCGTATAATCAATTTCATGTTTTAGTGTGTGATTCTCAATTCGATTTTTTTAGGGTTTATGTGGGATTTAGGGGTTTTTAATTTAAGAACCGGTTGGTTGTTTTGATGATTCCAGTAGTTTTATATCAAGTTAAGGAATGACTTTGTGTGTTCATTTGATTCATATAACCCCTAGAGGTAGTAATTCGAGTTCTTGGTGTTTATTAATTTTTGATTTCGTTTATGTTATTTTATAGACGTTTTTGATTGTTGTTGATGATTGGAAGTGATTCTGGAACTCGAGAGCGTTATTTTAAGATATTAATCGTAATTTTCGTATTCAAAATCGGTATTTTGAGATTTGGCCAGAAGTTTTGTGCTTTAGATTGGACAATGTGTTCTAGGGGTTATGAAGTGTTGTTAGTGATTAATTCGTGTTTAGGACGTTGTTTGCAATCGATTCCCTGAAAAATTCGATCATAACGGTGCATGATTTGGCCATAATCAAGCTCGTCGGCTTTGGGTTGAAGGTCGCCGTTTCTTGGTCGTTTATGGCCGGAGAAGACGACGCATGTGGTGTTGGGGATGATATAGGGCGAGGCTGAACTACAGGAAGGATTTGGGATGGATTTGCATCGAAGAAGAAACAAAATCATCACGTTGGTTCGTGATTTTAGCTCGCCGGAGTCCGGCGAAGAACCGCCGGAAACTGGGGCTTTTCCAGAAACCAGTCGTCTTCTTCCCGACCCGGTTAGCCACCCACGACCCGGTTGTTAACCCGAAAAACAACCCGGGTTTGATTCTGAAAACCCTGAATTCAATCCCTATTTCCTGTTTCTGATTATTTTATTATTTAATTAAATTTTATAAAATCAAAAATTAGTTTTATTAATTCTAAAAATCAAATAAAAATTAGTTTTAAATCCTGAAAATTATTATAATTAATTTCTAAAATTATTTTATTAATTTAGAAATTCGAATTTAATTATTTATTTAAGTATTTAATTATTTATCTAATTATTTATGTACTTATTATTTAATAATTAAGTAATTAATTAATAAATAGGATTAAAAATAATCGAATAATATGATTAAAGATTCGATAATTAGTTAGATAATGCGAGGAACTCGTATTTATATGAGTAGTTGATCGTTGAGTTCGATTATAGTGCGAATAATAATTACTTATTCGATAAATAACGTAACAGTTAGTTGTATCGATTATTTATTTGTAAATAATCGATCTAATCGAGTAAGTGATAATAATTTGTAAATAATTGTAATAAAGTGTAATTAATCCTAATAATTAAGGATTAATTATTTTAAAATACAATAATTATAAAATAATTATTTAAAAATATAATTAAGGATTATATATTTATAATTAAATATTAATTAATTAAATCTTGTTTAATTCATTATAATTAAACCGTTAGTTCGATTCAAACAAAGCGAAAGCCCTTTGACTCAGAAAAATAGAATAATTTCATTAAAAATAATATTAAAGCCTAATTTCTTCTGGAAATTAGTTGGTTTTGTTATTTGTTTGATTATCAGTCGAATCGCGTGCCAAGACGAGTCCGAAAAATTCCGAAAAATAGGAAACGAGTCAGATAATGATCAGTTGAGCGATCAACGAGTCGATTTTGATTCTAAAAATTATTTTTACCATAAAAATGATTATGTGCTTATGTGCTTATGTGTATTTTGTGGTTAATCGAGTCCTACTTGTTAATATATAATATACGAGTCAGTCATAAGCGCATGGGTAGACGATAGGAACGATGTGAAATCAATTCAAGATGCAATTGAAGTACGAAATGACTAAACCAGTCTATTTCTCTAACAGAAGCTAAGCCAGCAAGGTAGGTTGAGATGGTGATAAACGAAGGTGACATATTTGCAGTGAGTCGCGCAGAAGGCAAGTTTTCCCCTATTTTTACTTTCAGAATAGTGATATTTCTTCAGATTCTCATTACGCTTGCACTCTTTTAATTCTCTTGTTCATATTTCCTTTTGATTCTTGATTTCTCCTTTTCATTTGAATCCATTATTTATATTCCAATTATTACTCACAAATATTGATGTATTCTGGTGATTAGAATATGTCAAAGCATACCGATTGTTCCGGTTGTTATTTCATGGTCTAGATAATAATACTTTGGGGATTAAGTTTACTTAATCCTAAGGACCACGACATAACCGGATCCTTGAGATGGGCCGTAGTGCCTGGGTGCCCGACGGGATCTATATAGTGGGATATAGATATGCACTGTATCCTGGCTGATCAGCAGGGTATAGATGCGAACTTGTGTCCAGTTTAGTTCGTTTGTATTCGCCAGTAATGGCCTTCTTTCTACTCTCGCGGGGTTATATCTTTGGAGATATACCTAAGTTACCGTTACATTTAAACTGCTTAAACACTGTTTATATTTTGTGAACTTGTTGAGCAATTTTTGGCTCACCCCTTTTTGTTGTTATTCGCCTTATTGTTTTCAGTTAAAAAGAAATATGAAATCCATCCGGAGTCGAGTGGTAAAGAAGCGGGTCAAGCCTCGGGATCCTCTCATACCCAAGGTGTTGATCCCAATCCAAGAAGAAAGCTTTGAGTTTCCCGAACAGGTGGAGTGTAGATAGTTAGTGTGTGTGTTTGAATAAAAGATGAACTTAGTTTAAAACTGATTAGACAATGGTTTGTAATAAAGAAAGTTTGTAAGATTTTGAATTTGGTTTGTAATAAAGTAGTTAGTGGTTCTTGTTTTCATACTTCAACTAAAAAAATCCTGGTTAGTTTAAAGGGGTTAAGTATCATTTCTTTATTATTTGTTAATCAGATTATACAGGTTTGGTGATTAGCGAATAACCCCCAGACTTATACCCTGGGTCTGGAGGGCGTTATAGGAATAGTCGAGGAAGACGACCAGGGGTGTCAAATTGCAGTTTGGCCCCTAGAAGTTTCCCTGATTTACAAACCTTATATTCATGTTTTAAAAACTTGTAAATTTAGTATTTCAAATTTTAAAAATCATATTTATGTTTATTTTATTTTCGAAGAATGACTTTTGTTATTAAAAAATTCCAAAAATTATAATTTTAAATTCCAAAATTTATTTTTAATTCAAAAATAAATTTGAATTACTTAGTTAATTAATTTTAGTTAATAATTAATTATTTAATTGATCAATTAATTTAAATATTAATTAATTAATTTATTTAATTAGTTATTAATTAATTTTAATTGATTATTTAATTAGATTTAATTATTTCTATTGATTTAAAAATCTTGAAAAATAGTTTCGAGCTTTAAAATATTATTTTAAATTATGTTCAAGGCTGAGTAATTATTATTAAATGATTTAAAAGTCAAATTCGGGTATTCAAACCCTGTTGTTTATTTATAAAAATGATTCTTTACTCGTTTTAATTCTGAAAAATGTTCAAAAATTCGTATTAATGCTAGAAACATCATTTTAACCCCGAACCTTCTCTGAAAAATTATTTTTATCGAATACCATGTGTGCCATGTGCTATGTGCTACTTGAATGATGTGTAATATGTTTATGTGAATATTGTTTGACTATTTTAGGCATAACTGTCAATCCGTAAGTCAGATTTGGATTAAATGAAGGGTAGATAGAAGCTTGAAACGTCCGTGTGACGATCAGAAGGATATGAGATTGAGCATTGATAATGAATTGTTATGTTTAGCAGAGGAAGCGAGGTATAGAAAAGGAAAATAAGTGGTTATTGAATAGAACCGTTAGACGAGTGCAAGTGAAGTTGGAAATCATTTATGATACGGCAAGTCTTCTGAAACTTTCTTGAGATATATTACAAATACCCTGATCAGTTCTTATTTTATATTGCAAATGCTTTGAATATACCTGACATATACATATGTTATCATGTGATAGTTGAGTTGTTTAACCTTAAACCCTGATCATATCATTTGATACTTGAGCCGTAATCCTCATTCCTTGTAGACCCTCGATTGTTGATTTCCCATATACTAAAATACACAAATACGATACTACTCCACAAATACATATATACCATTCACCAAACACTGAAACAGAATTGCTTGAACATACAGAGACTTATATATTCTATAACCCTTGTAATATCAAAGAACTAAACCCTGTATAACTATTAAACCATTGTTCATTTATTACCTGATTCTTCTGCGGGCTTGAAGCCATTCTTCATACATACTTTGATATACCCTGGTGATACTCATGAATTGCATTATGATCTAAGAAAAATGTTTTATCAATGTTAATTATGATTTTATTGAATTATAATATTTATCATATTGAATTGTTTAGAATTGGATAGTTTTTTTATATGGACCAGATTCGTGGTCAGGCCAGATTGGTGGTCATATTAGGCCAATATGTGCTTTGGATCCAGTATATAGAGCAGAGTTGTGTGCCTTGCTCGGGATTAGTGCGTGACTGATCAGTAGCCTACCCTTGGTTTTTAAAATTAAATATGACGATCCAATTCTAGTAATTTCTTAACAAGAAACTTGATTCCTCCCAATCATTTCAATTGATCACTCTTTAACCTCAGTTATTGTTATTATGACTTGCTGAGCTAGTTAGCTCACTCTTGCGAATCTGTTTATGTTATTCTATAGTTAAAAAGGAAATTGTTGGTAGCGAGGATCCCCAGTCTAGTATGCGAGCTAGGATTCCATATTAAGTTGGATCGAGCTAGCATGAGCTTTATATTGTAATTTTGAGTTACACAAGTTTGTAAGAATTATTTCATTATCAGTTATAAGTTGAACTAGTTGGGATTTGGTAAGATGTAATAAAAGGTAAGGTTATGGGTTGTTTCATACTTTAACCTGTTATGATCCATGGTTATGTAAATAAGGGTCAATGCATATGATATTTCATATGCAGGTTTATATATTATGGGTGTGTGTTGTGAACTCCAAACTTCTGACTCGGGTTTGGAGGGCGTCACAGGTTGGTATCATACCTACATGTTATAAATCACTGAAACAAGCCTAGATTGTCAGGATTAGGTAGAGGGTTAGGATTAGAGATAAACAATAGAAAGATAGGACGTCGAGAGGTTGAGTGCGACAGTATAATAGGTTTTTTGGTATGATTTATGTTGTGATTCGAGATTCTTATCTTGCGATGTTGATTTCCAAATAGTAGCGATGGAAGATCCTATTATCCCTGTACCACCTGATCATTCAGAGCCTTCTGTTCATGGACCATCATCCCCACCTAGATCTGATATGTATCTTGTTCATATACCAGTGTTAGCTGTATTACCTCCCATTATGATAGCTGCACATTTTTGAGCTATTCCATCAGCCCCTGATGTGAGACCACCTATTCGAGGACCCCCACCTGCTGATTCTCGTTTTACCGGACATTTAGCTGCGAGTGCATCTTTTTAGTTTACCCCACACCCTGTTCCATACCATGAGTTTGAGACATGTCTTATGAAGTAACAATACCTGCGAGGATAGATTCGAGAGTTACATCGTATTGTGAGTACCCGAGATACTGAGAAATATGAGAAGAAGCTTAAAGAGAGAATTCATGTGTTCCGAAGGATAGCTACTACCAGGTTATATGGAGCCACTAGTAAGCATGCCACCCCTAATTATCTTGTGGAGTGGGTTAGATGGGTTTTGAAGGAGTTTGAGAAGATTGGAGATCCAGAGTTTTATTAGAGCTAGATGATGGTGTTATGACAGATGTGATATGTATAGTAGTGATGTGGTGTGATATCAGCAAACTTTGTTTTATATAATAAGCTGGCTGACTACTGGATAGAACTATTGTACTTAACGATAGAAAAAATGATGATGGGAGTTTCATGGTTAGTACTAGATAGCAGCTTTATAGTGAAGTTACAAATAATATATTATGCAATAATAGCTGAAGTTTTTATCGGCTAATGAAGGCAAAATTGACCCAATAAGGGGTAGAAGTTAAATTGAAGTGGATGGACTCTTACGTGATTGTTTCTTTAATTTGGTACCTTGTTATGGTTAAGGAGGACAACAACCAACTCATATACTAATAACGACCGGATATGCAATTTTCAAAATTTTAAACAAGTTTTCGAAAGACATTTTCTTAACAGAATTTCTAAAAGTTCTTTAAACAAAATAAGTTTTAAATAAATTGGTTATCAAATTACTACTTGAGTTTCTTATTTGTTATAAGACTCAGATTACTTAGAAGAATATTTGTTCCAGACTTAGTATTGACAATTCAGAGGGCCAAATTGTCCCGCAATTACGGAGAAGTTTCAAATTTTTTAACAAAGCAATGCAAATCTTGCTTGATAGTATTAACAACAGAATCAGCTTGTGGAGACATTATTTATCCAATTCCTGAGGCTATTAAATTTTAAAGAATTTATTGACTTATAAGAAGCCTGAGTATGATTAAGGAGGATTGAGGAAATTTCCAGACTTTTCTAAAGGATGAATATTATTAGTAGCAAAAGAGTCGATAGGTTGAATGATCAGTGGTTATTCTAAGGGGCATATATGAAATTTGAAGTGATGATTGTATATCCAGTAAGAACGCATTTATGGTCAACTTATTAAAATATTGAATGTGGAGGCACGATAATAAGGATACAAGACTTAATAAGTAGGAACTTATTATAGTGATCAATTTATGAAGGTATTTTGGAGGAATTTTTGAAGTTATTATATGACTCGAAATGGGATCTATTGATCGAACGAGCTCTGAAGGTGTACATAAGTTAAATGCGGATGGTGACCAACAATATCATTTTTTTATAATAATACAGTATATATTCTTCTTGATTCTTGAATAAGTATTAACTTCTTTCATTAATAAGTTCTATGATAAAGAAGATTGTTGTATTCATTTCAAAATCATTTTCCCCTCAAGTTTTGCTTTCTGATTGAGACAAGTAGTGTTATGGTATGACGCTTTATCAAAATGACGAAGAGGCTGGTGGGATGCCACCTAATCATGTGTTGTATGCCATATGGTATGAAAGACTAGCCATCTTAATTAATAATATGGTTGTCTCATTCATATTAATATTATTACTCATTCTTTCTTTTTCAACTATTAATTTGTTGAAATATGGATCCCTCTGATTATTTCGTTGCACTATTGTTCTTTACAAAAGTTTCCCAAACAAAAAAAATCAACCTACCAAGAATCAAGCGGGAAAAGTTCCAGCCGTTGGATTTACATGTTTCAACTGTAGAAAACCAGGGCATATGGCAAGGATTGTAAATTACCATCCCCAATCAGTGATGCGCTAAGAATCATGAGCTCTACTGCGATAGTGAATGAGTCTCCAAGAGCAAGAGCTTATGAGATGTCTGTGAAAGATATTATTCAGAATACGGATGCGATGGAAGGAATGCTTACTATAAATTCCTTATGTGCTAAAGTATTAGTAGATTCGGGAGCAACTCGATCACTTATTTCTCAAGGTTTTAGTGATATGTTGAATTACCCAGTTGAATTGTTAAATGAGATCATGACTATAGAACTAGAAAATCAAGAATGTGTATCTGTGAACGAAATGTGTACCAATTGTGATATTGAGACTTCCGGCATTAAGTTTTGTGCTGATTTGATACCATATAAGCCAGGAGAATTTGGCGTTATTCTAGAAATGGACCGGCTATCTAAACATGCGTTAATTGGCATTTATGTCCACTTAGAATGCTCTATAAAGGCTTGAATTTGTGTTTTGTACTCGAGTTATTTGTGTATTTGATGTGTTTTTGTAGTGTTTTTGCATTTCAGGCATGAATAAAAGACTTAGGAGATTTAGCATTATTTTGGTGCTAAATTGATGTTAGGATGGTGCTCAGGAAGATTGCTCGAGGATTTCCAACTCAAACTAGCCAAGAAAATAAGAAAATAAAGATTTTCCAGAAGGTTAGCGCGCCCACGCTGTAGTAGCGCGCGATCGCGCTGAAGATGCAGAATTGCATCGCGCCCGCGCATGCAGAATTACATCGCGCTCGCGCTGGTGAAGCGCACGGCCACGCCGGGTCAATTTCCAGGAATCCTGTTTCTACTACAATTCTGATTTTTTAGACTTCTTATCTACATGGGTTGCTATATAATGTTAACATAAGATCATTTTTCAATAACAAGACGTACCAGAGCTTAAAAAGAAGGTGTAAGAAGACCGTATAGCACAATTTAACCAAGGTGAAGAGAATCTAGTTTATTCTTGTGATTCTTTATTTTAAGTTGTAATCTTGGATGCTAGTTTTTTTATTTGTGAACCTATATTCTTGTTACGTACTTGGTTTATTATTTATTCAGTATAAAGACTACGTTTATTATACCATGCTTTCATCAAACCCACGTTGATGATGAGTCCGATTATGGGCTAATCGTTATCGTGGTTATCTAGCGGATTTACTTATGGATTTCTTTAGTTAATATGTTTTGATGTCTTAGTGTGTGGTTATTGTATGATATCCTAGTATTGGTTGTGCTTATCCGTCTCATAAACGTCGCAAACTTATAAGATAGCGTGTTAATCTCTATGGAAGCGAAAGTGAATATAGGGGTTTAGAACTTGCCATGCTAACATAGGTTCATGTATTTGATATGCATGATTCGTAGGTAATTTTAACCATATTACTTGCCCTATGTAATCATGATAGGTAACTTGTACATTAAACCATTATGTTATCAAATTCTATAGACATATAGGGTCTCAATATATTTGGTGTCTATTCAGCTTCTATCTCTTTTGTGGATGTCTGATAGTAGGGTATTCGTACAACGAAAGTTGGCGTTTACTAGGTTCGTGTTATCTGATTAGTGTCCTCGTCATTACATGCTGAGGTTGAGAACAAAGAGGCTATTGAATGAAATAGTAATGAAGTCAGAATCCCATGTTTATGATATATAGTATTCAATTCCTTTTAATCTCTTACTTAATGTTCTTTAGTATTATCTCTTAGTTAATCATAGTTATAAACAATCTCTAGTTGTTAATCGTCTTAGAATTGAATAATAACCATACCATTATTACATAAGTGTATTCATTAAAATTAACCTAAACCAGTCTTTGTGGGAACGAACTAGAAATAATTCTATATTACTTGCGATCGCGTATACTTGTGTGAATATTAGCGCGTATTTTCATCCTAACAAGTTTTTGGCGCCGCTGTCGGGGACTCGGTGTTAATTTTTAGTTTATCTGTTTGTCATCAGTGGTCATTAAAGTTCATTAACTCGGACATTGTTACCTACTTATTTCCTTGTCATGTTACAGGTACTCTAGCGAGCGTGTATGCATACGCATTCTCAGTCTCATAAGAGAGCACTGGATCAAGATGAGGAAGAAGTTGTAGTAGCTAAGCAAGATATTGAGGAAGTACATGTCGAGGAGAAAGTTGAAGAAGAAGCTCTTATTGCAATGGGAGAACCAGAAGCGAATACGAAGGCTTTAATGGATTACTCTCAATAGACATTAATGATATTCAGTCTAGCATTGTTCGACCGGCCATCTCAGTTAATACCTTTGAGATCAAGTCGAGCACGATTCAGATGATACAGAACTCAGTTCAGTTTGGGGGCTCTCTGACAGAAGACCCCAACATGCACATCAGAGATTTCATCGAGATCTATGACACTTTCAAGTTCAATGGAGTTTCTAAAGATGCTATTAAGTTGAGGCTTTTCCCATTCTCTCTGCGGGATAAAGCTAAGTGCTGGTTACATTCTCTACCACCAGGGTCTATCACCAAATGGGAGGATCTTGCTCAAAAGTTCCTAAATAAATTATTTCCTATGGCGAAGACTGCTGCAATCAGAAACACACTTAGTCAATTAGCTCAGCAATTGAGAGAATCTTTATGTGAGGCTTGGGATCGCAACAAAGAGATTATTAGAAAGTGTCCTCACCATGGGATGCCTGACTAGATGATCATTAAATTCTTTTATAATGGATTGGGTGCTACTTCTAGACCCATGCTTGATGCAGCATCAGAAGGAGCCTTATTGGCTAAAAGCTACAATAAAGCTTATTAATTGATTGAGCTGATGGCTGCCAATGAATACCAGAACCCAACTCAGAGATTACCTCAGGGCAAGGTAGCAGGAATTCCGGAGGTAGATACAGCTACTGCTATAGCTGCTCAGCTTAAGGATTTGACGATGAAGGTGGATTCTTTGGCTAATTATGGAGTTAATCAGATCACTAGTGTCTGTGAGCTTTGTGTTGGTGCCCATGAGACAGAACAGTGTGCTATTTTTAGTGAATCAGCTCAGTTTGTGAGCAACTTTCGGAGGTCGCAGCAGCCTGTTCCATCCACCTATCATCCCAACAACCACAATCATCCTAACTTCAGCTGGAGCAATACACGGAATGCGGTTCAGCAGCCTTATCAGTAGTATGCAGCAAAGCAATACAACCTCCCCGGTTTTTAGCAACCGCAATATGCACCAAGACAATAACTCCAGCTATAACAGTCCAATGAAAAATCTGAATTAGAGGATATGAGGCTCATGTGCAAGAGCCAAGCAGTTTCTATTAAGACCTTAGAGAATCAAATTGGGCAAATTGCCAAGGCTTTGCTAAATCTTCAACCTGGTAGACTCCCTAGTGACACTGAAGTGCCAGGAAAGAGGAAGCTAAGGAGCAGGTGAAGGCAATTACATTGAGGTCTGGGAAGGTTACAAATTCCTAAAAATCTTAAGTTTCAGAAGAATAAACTGTGGCTGAAGAAGAAGTGCAGAAGGAAGCAGAAGTGGAACCAAGGAAGACTATTGTGGAACACACTCCTCTTGAGGGGTAAAATAGGGGAGAAACATATCTATCCTCCACCTCCTTTTCCTAAAAAGCTGAATAAGAAAAAGCTAGATAAGCAGTTTGAGAAGTTTTTGGAGGTGTTCAAGAAACTTCATATCAATATACCTTTCGCTGAAGCTCTTGAACAGATGCCTAGTTATGTGAAGTTTATGAAAGGTATTCTCTCTCGAAAAGTGAAGCTTGATGACTTAGAGATAATTGCTCTTACGGAGGAAAGTAGTGTTGTGCTGCAACAGAAGTTGCCTCTGAAGCTTAAAGATCCCGGAAGCTTCACTATTCCTTGTACGGTGTACCATTGGAAAAGTGTCATTTGACAAATGCTTATGTGACTTGGGAGCTAGCATCAATCTAATGCCCTTGTCAATCTTTAAGAAATTGGATTTACCTGATCCAAAGCCTACTTATATGACCTTGAAGTTGACTGATCGTTCTATTACATATCCACGAGGCATTGTGGAGGATGTCTTGGTCAAGGTGGATAAACTCATCTTTCCTGCTAATTTTGTAATTCTTGATTTCGAGGAGGATAAGAAGATTCCCATAATCTTGGGAAGACCATTCTTGGCTACTGACCGTACCTTGATTGATGTGCAGAAGGGTGAGCTTACTATGCGAGTGCTGGATCAGGATGTGACGTTCAATGTTTTTAATGCCATGAAAATCCTGAGTGAAAATGAGGAGTGCTTAAAAGTGGAGTTGGTCGATTCTGTGGTTACTTCAGAACTTCATCAAATGCTAAGGTCTGATGCCTTAGAGAAGGCCTTGTTGGGGAATTCAGATAGTGAAGATGATGAAGGTGATGAACAGTTGTAGTATTTGAACGCTTCTCCTTGGAAGCGAAGGTTAGATATGCCTCTTGAATCTCTTGGATTGGAGGAGTTGAACAAATATCCAAAGCACCTCAAGACATCTATTGAGGAAACTTCTACACTTGAGCTTAAACCATTTCCTGGACATTTAAGGTATGCTCTTTTAGGTGATGCATCTACTTTTCCTGTTATTATTGCATCTGACCTTTCAGGTAATGATGAGTTAAAGCTCTTAAGAATTCTGAGAGAGTACAAGTCGGCAATTGGATGGACTATAGCAGATATCAGGGAATCAACTCTTCTTATTGTATGGATAAAATTCTGCTGGAGGAAGGTAGCAAGCCTACTGTTGAGCAACAGAGAAGGCTTAATCCGATCATGAAAGAAGTTGTGAAGAAATAAATCCTCAAATGGATAGACATCTCTGACAGTTCATGGGTGAGTCCAGTTCAGTGTATGCCGAAAAAAGGAGGTATCACCGTTGTTGCTAATGAAAAGAATGAGCTCATTCCTACTCGAACAGTTACAGGGTGAAGAGTTTGCATGGATTACAGGAAGCTGAACAAAGCCACAAGGAAGGATCACTTCCCTCTTCTGTTTATTAATCAGATGCTTGATAGGTTGGCTGGGCATGATTTCTATTGTCTTCTGAATGGCTTTTCGGGTTATAATCAGATTTGTATTGCTCCAGAAGATCAGGAAAAAACTACCTTCACTTGTCCATTTGGTACTTTTGCCTTTAGAAGAGTTTCTTTTGGTTGTGTGGTGCACCTGCCACATTTCAGAGATGGATGATGGTTATCTTCTCTGACATGATTGGTCAAAATGTGGAGGTGTTCATGGATGATTTCTCTGTGTTTGGTGATTCTTTTGACAAATGCTTGCAAAATCTTGGTGTCGTTCTTAAAAGGTGTGTTGAGACCAATCTGGTTCTCAACTAGGAAAAATGTCATTTTATGGTGCGACAGGGCATTATTTTTGGGCACAAGGTCTCTAATAAGGGTCTTGAGGTGGACAAAGCCAAGTTGGGGGTTATCGAAAGCCTTCTCCACCAATTTCTGTAAAGGAAGTTCGCAGCTTTCTTGGTCATGCGGGTTTCTATCGGTGATTTATCAAGGACTTCTCTAAAATATTTAAACCCTTGTGCAATCTTCTAGAGAAAGATGTCCCTTTCAAGTTTGATGACGAGTGCCTTACTGCTTTTGAGATCTTAAATAAGAATTTAATCACGACACCTGTCATAACTGCACCTAATTGGGATGAACCTTTTGAGATGACGTGCGATGCAAGTGACTATGCAGTTGGAGCAGTTCTTGGGCAGAAAAAGAACAATATATTTTATGTGATCTACTATACTAGTAAGACCCTCAATGATACTCAACTGAACTATACTACTACTGAGAAAGAACTCTTAGCCATTATCTACGGTTTTGAGAAGTTTCGATCTTATTTGCTTGGGCAAAGGTGACAGTTTTCACTGATCACGCTGCTATTCGATATCTCGTTTCAAAGAAGGACTCGAAGCCTAGACTGATTCGATGGGTTCTTTTACTTCAGGAATTTGAGTTAGAGATCAAGGAATGGAAATGTATCGAGAATCAAGTCACTGATCATCTCTCTCGTTTGAAAGATCCAAGTGTAACTTTACAGGATAAGACATTGATAAATGAGTCTTTTCCCAATGAGCAGTTGTTTGGGGTATAAGAGGAAGAACTGTGGTTTGCAGACATTGTGAACTACCTTGTGAGTAATATCATGCCTCCAGACTTGTCTTATGCTCAAAGGAAAAAGTTTCTTCATGAGGTGAAGTGGTACATGTGGGATAAACCATTCTTGTTTAGGCAAGGAGCTGACCAAATCATCAGGAGATGTATTTCGTAGAGCGAAGCCGGGGGATCTTGCGAGATTGCCATTCGACTGCGTATGGAGGCCACTATAGTGGAGAAAAGACAACAGCTCGTATCCTTCAAACAGGATTTTTCTGGCCTACATTATTTAAGGATGCGCATCAATTTGTTTTGAAGTGCGATCGCTGCTGTTATGCCCAAAAATTGGTATAAACAATATTTAGATTAAGATTAATAAAATGAGCAGAATTAAAAGAGAAGCGCCTGAAATCTAGGAAAAAGATGAAATTGACTTTCCATAAATAGAAGGTGCGCTCAAAGACTGCGTCCCGATTGACTGAAACTGAATTGACAGTTGTGATTATCCCGTATTAAAGGCGCGCCCTCAAACAGGTGGAGGAGGCGCGCCCAGTTATCGAGAAGAAGGAGAGAAATTTCTTAATTAAAACCTGTAGTGTAGTGAGCCTTAGGGCACGCCTTGGACAAGGAAGGCTCTGTGGAAGGATTATTTGGACATGATTGCTTTGATAGACTTGCTCGCTGGCTTGGACAGAATTGGAGCGAGCCCTAAAGATGAATAGTTTTTGGCGCGCCCTATGATGTAGAATGATTTAAGAAGAGACCAAGGGCTGGTGACACAGGGCGGTGCCAACATGCAGAGATGTCAGGGCCCGCCCTCAACTTCTACTTGACATGTTAATGTAACTTTTATGTGCTGCTTGGATGGGTTCTCTGGAAGTCTCAAGGAAGATGGAGAATGTTATTACTAACCTATTTGATGCAGGTACTCTATTGAAGAACTCCTTCCTGTAGCAAATCTACAGAAAAGGCGGTATCCGTGGTCAGAGACCTCCAGGGGTATGCCTGGACTGAAGGCCTCCTCCTGTAGTCAATGGGTATCCTCATTGGGGATGTGGGGTGAAATATGGTGTGTGCTTTGGGAGCTCTGTCTCTGTAGTCAACGGGTGTCCTCGTTGGGAGACTTTGGAGTATCCTGCACTTTGCACCCAAAAGCTTGGGATCACTTGTCCTGTAATCTGGTAGGGGCTCCTTATCGGGGGACAAGGATGCGTCCAACATTTGGGGTGAATCACGGCTATACCTGCGTCCACGGACTAGAGAAACAGCTGGTAGCGGAGGGTTATCCTTGGCCAGGGAGATGCCTCATCCATGAAGTCTCGAAGCCGTGGAAGAGCCTTGGGCCTTTGTGGATTGGGCCTCATTGGCAGACATTCCTAAAGCTAGTAGAAGACGGTTTCCAGTGGGTTTCCCATTTGGCCTCGGGATAAGAAATCTAAGCCCATTAGGTTTCTTGTTCCCCAAGAACTACGTGGGCTTAATCCCCTATAAATAGGGGTACATAGGCACATTGTAAGGGGTGAGAAGCGAGAGCGCAAAGGAGCCACCACTAACCCTAAGCAATCTCAGCCCCCAATAATCAACACCACCAAACACTGTTCATCTTTTCCGACGAATACTGTTCATTGGATCCACCGACTACTGTTCACGATTCCGACAAAGAACCGCCATCACAGATCTTGTTTCCGGCTACGAACCTCAAACTTTGTTGATACAAAATTCCTCCGTCAACAAATTGGCGCTAGAAGGAGGGGTCGAACAAGATCTACATCTGGGAGGAAGGATGTCTCAATATCACGATGGAAGTTTTTATGATGGAAGTTCTGAAGAAGATTCTGACCATGGCTACGAATATGAACCATAGGTTCCGCCAATGACTGATCGTCCCATGCCGGACATTGGAGGACAGCCACCTGTGCTCATCAGCAACGCCGACTTATTGGAATAACTGTATCGCATGGGCGACGCTTTGAATGGTTTCGACTCAAGGTTGAGCATTGTGGAACGACGCAAGGCAAGGAGGGGTCTTCGCCACAACCGAGTGGCTCAGGCGCCTGTAAAAGCACCCATGACAGATAGGGATGTCTCGGCCGGCCATGGCCACACTGACAGAGGGCGTGTGCCGATAACCCCGCGACGCCTAGACTACTCCAATGACACATCCCCGATCATTGAGCTAGTGGAAGAAGATGCTGATGGACGGGAAATTCTATGAACAGATAACCGGGGAGCCACCCATCCGCACCGCTCTGGACGTAGTCTCGAGGAACGCCGACAGGCGGAGTCGATGCCGGAGAATCAGCAACGAGGCTTCGCAGCTCTGAAAGATCGCTTGGGGATTCGCTTGGGCGATGATGATTTGAGAATGGTGTTACTTGAATGGCAGAAAGAAGCTGATCACAGAGATGTGATGCCCCATGATACAACGCGTGTGCCCCTGAATTCCCAGGAAAATCGGGAGCGGCACCGCGATCCAACGCGTGTGCCCCTGAATTCTCAGGAAAATCGCGAGCGGCACCGCGATCCAACGCGTGTGCCCCCGAATCCCCAGGAAAATCGGGAGCGGCACCGCGATCATGAGAGAGCTCCTCCCCGCAGATCGCTGGATCGGTATGGACGTGGGTATGGAAACGATCGATGGAGAAGGCCTCAATGGAGAGGAAGAGGTGGAGGCCGAGGCAGATATTTAGACGGATACCGTCGTGGCAATTACCGCGGACACCTTGATTCCCGCTGGAATAACCAAGCAGATGGCTATGATTATGTGGAACATGATGATCCCAGGAATACAGAAAACTATGATCGCGGTACGACTCGGGGCCGCGGCCAAGGTGGGGAAGAGAATCAAGAACGAAATCCTGAAATAATTGTAATACCTGAAGACGCCCAGAATACAAACCAGCAACAAGCCCCTCCCGGGGGGAATCAAGTGGAAATACCTCCATTGCAACCCCAAGGTCCGTAGCCTCAAATGCAGACCATTCCCGGCGTGGGAACTTTCAATGTAGGAGATCTAAAAAGGCTACTTAACCACCTCGAAGGCATGGTGACGGCTACAGCTGAAATCCCTTCCCCATTCTCGATGGCAGTAAGTGATGCACAATTGCTGGCCGGGTATCGCAACACTACTAGCGATCTCCGTTTCCACGGAAACTCAGATTCGGTGGAATTCCTGGGTCGTTTTAATATAGAGATGGATGTGTACCAAGTCCCGGACTTGGCTCGATGTCATCTCTTGGCGGCAACCTCTAGAGAAAGTGCCCAGCATTGGTTTCAAAAGCTCGGGCCAGGGGTGATCACCTCGTGGGATCAGATGAAGAATTTGTTCTTAACTAAGTTCCAAGCAGCGGTGAGATACGCCCCCTCTGTCACAACTCTTGCCAATGTTAGGAAAAGGGAAAATGAAAGCTTGACATCGTACTTCAAAAGGTTCAACGCCGAATCTACTAGCGTGAGGGGGCATCAGACGAAGCCTTAAAAAGCTTCCTGATCGCAGGATTAAGGGTTGGATCAGATTTTTGGAAGCACCTGCAAGGGAAAGATCCGACCACTCTAGCGGATGTCTTCGCTTTGGCAGAATCTTTTAAAGCCATAGAACAATCTTTGGCAGAAGTACAACCAACCTCACAGTCGAGTCAGAGAAATAAAGGAAGGAAGAGGGATAGGTCTCCAAGCCCAAGATACCGAAGGGATAGTCGAAGCCCAGACCGGGTAAATACACCAAGCACAAGGAGGGGATGAAGCCCTCCCTCAAACTATGACTACAGGACAAGCCGGTACACGCCTTTGGTTGCATCTATCGATCATATCTACGAGGTAAACAGAAATAAAAGGCTATTTAGAAAACCTAAAGCCTTATCATCATGGCAAAGCAAAGACAAGAAAAAATATTGCGAATACCATGAATCATCTGGACATAACACGCATGAGTGCCGACATTTAAAAGACGAAATCGAAGCGCTTATCAAGGAAAGATACCTCGGAGAATGGGTAGTCAAGGAAGTAAGGAAGCACAAGGATGACAGAATAAGGGAAGAGGAAAGACGAGCCCCACGCGGGACAAACAATGATACCCTGGAGGAAAATAAATTTATCAGAGATGGCAGTATCCGAATAATCTACGGGGGAGATCCCGGAATGGAATGCAGCAACCGAGCCTTGGAAAAATACGCTAGGGAAGCCCAATTCAGGCCTCTCACAGATATTCATAGGGTGGAAACCCAGCCACCCAAGGTGTTTAAGGGTGAGTCCATGGATATCACTTTCAGAGAAACAGATGCCCGATGGGTACATCACCCACACAATGATGCGTTGGTTATTTCCATCCAAATCGGAACAAACAATATCCATAGAGCCTTCGTGGATAATGGAAGCTCAACAAACATCCTCTATTACAGCACCTTCAAAAAGATGGGACTGCCTGATCAGGATATGTCGGGGGAAGACCCGTGGGTCTACGGTTTTTCAGGTGCAGGAGTTAGAGTCATGGGGTCGATTCGGCTCCCATGTACACTGGGGGAAAGCCCATTGACGGTAACAAAGATGCTTGAATTTAAGGTCCTGAATCAGGAATCGTCCCACAACGTGTTATTGGGATGACCTTTTCTGTGGGAAATGAGAGTCATCACTTCAATTCATCACCTAACTATCAAATTTCCAACGCCGAATGGAGTGAGAAGTATCAGGGGTTCCCAATATGACTCACGGGAGTGCTACAGGCAAGCAATGAAAGGTTTCAGAAAAGACTCCCACGCCGATGATACTCCGGACATGGATCGGGAGAAAAGCGTTGAGCAACCAACCGAGGAAATTCGAGTCCACTATTATGTTGAGCAAGAAGAAGAACATCCCTCTGAGTTGCCCTCGACAATGTTGTACTTGGAAGACACCATCAGAATTGAGATGTTGGAAGAAGAAGAAGAGGCGACGGATACCATAGTCCAAGCAGATTTCCATGGGGAACGTTAGGAAGGAAGATTTGATATCTTGCAAAGCCTCGAGCAGGGTGATGCCATTCCTCTTATAGGAGCACCCTCGCCCGTGAAACATATTAAAAAAATTGATGACTCTACTACGCAAGGCACACCTACTGAAGGGGATGCACCCTCTCCACAAAGCCAGGAGATCTATAATCCCCTTGACTTGGATCCCCGGATACCAATGCCGACGGAAAAGATGGTGTCAGCAGAAGATACGATCGAAATCCCCGTTGATGAAAAAGACCCGAGTAAGGTTCTGAGAATAGGGTCCCAATTGGCCCCAAGATTAAAGGAAAGTCTTTCAATATTTCTGTTGGCAAACCTTGATGTATTTGCATGGAGCCATTCTAATATGGTGGGGATTGATCCAGAAATAATGTGCCACCGATTGAATATCGACCCCAAGCATAAAGGGGTTCAACAAAAACGAAGGGCCGTAAGTGGAGAAAGAGCTACAGCCCTAACAGAAGAAGTAGAAAGGCTCCTAGACGTCGGACTAATTCGAGAATTTTTTTACCCAGAATGGCTAGCAAATCCGATATTGGTAAAAAAGCCCAATGGCAAATGGAGAACGTGTGTGGACTTCACCGACCTAAATAAAGCATGCCCAAAAGATAGTTTTCCCCTACCAAGAATTGATCAGTTGGTCGACGCCACGGCGGGACATGCCCTGCTCAGCTTCATGGATGCATACTCCGGGTATAACCAGATCCTTATGTATGAGCCTGACCAGGAGCACACCTCCTTCATCACTGATAGAGGGCTTTACTGCTATATCGGAATGCCATTTGGTCTGATCAACGCCGGTGCCACTTACCAAAGGTTGGTAAACAAAATGTTCAAGAAGCAGATTGGGAAGACTATGTAAGTGTATGTGGATGACATGCTCGTGAAATTGAAAAGGGCGAAAGATCACATCGCCGACTTAACTGAAATGTTCCATATCCTGAGAAAATATAGGCTGAAACTAAACCCACAGAAGTGCGTGTTCGGCGTAGAATCGGTAAAATTCTTGGGATTCATGGTCAATGACCGGGGAATTGAGGCCAACCCGGCAAAAATAAAAGCTCTGCTAGACATGAAATCTCCCACCAGTGTTAAACAGGTACAGAGTCTAATAGGAAGGATCGCGGCCCTAAATCGATTTGTGTCAAAGTCGTCGGATAGGTGCAAAGAATTCTTCCAAGTGATCAAAGGGAGAGGGAAGGATTTTCTGTGGACCCCTGATTGTGAAGAAGCTTTTCTGAAAATCAAAGAACAACTGGGAAATTCGCCGATGTTGGCCAAGCCAGAAGACGGAGAAACATTAATTCTGTATTTGGCGGTGTCAGAATATTTCGTCAGTGCCGTCTTGGTAAAGGAAGAAGCAAGCCACCAGTGGCCTGTATACTATGTAAGCAAAAGGTTGTTGGATGCGGAAACCAGATATACCAAGATGGAAAAATTAGTGTACGCTCTTATTCTTGCGGCACGAAAGCTAAGACCGTATTTCCAGGCTCACTGAATAGAAGTTCGCACCGCTTATCCACTCCGGCATATTTTACATAAACCCGAATCGTCGGGAAGAATGTTAAAATAGGCCATAGAGCTAGGGCAATTCGATTTGGAATATTGTCCATGCACGGCAATCAAAGGACAAGCGCTGGCCGATTTCATACTTGAGTTTGATGCAGAAATTTATGATAAGGCTATAGTGCCGGCAGAACCAACCTCGCAAGAAAGTCATCAGGACGAAAAGAAGCAGGAACTCCCCCACCCATGGTGGATATTACATGTGGACGGGGCTGTAAACAACAGCGGGTCAGGTGCCGGGATAGTCTTGGTTACTCCGGAGGGGCACCGCTTGATGAGTGCTATCCATTTCAAGTTTCATGCTACCAACAACGATGCTGAGTATGAAGCCTTGATTAATGGTCTGAAGTTAGCTCTGGAGGTAGGGGCCGTGAATTTGATAGTTCGAAGTGATTCCGAATTAGTTGTCAATCAAGTCAACGGAGGATTCCAAGCCCGAGGACCGCGGACAGAGCTGTATATGAGATGTGCAAAACGCCTAATGGAAAAATTTTCAAGTACCAGACTGGAAAGTGTTCCGCGAGAAGAGAATAGTAATGCGGACGCTTTGGCCAAGATGGGTTCACAGATGGACAGCGTTCAACTTGGACAAATCCCTTTGGGAATCTAGGAAGTTCCAAGTATCCCAGAGGTGAAGGTGTTTCAAACGCAAGAAATCCCACAAGAAAACTGGATGACCCCCATCCATAACTATATTCAGTCAGGGGCTATACCGGAGGATAAACAACAGGCTCGACGTCTTCGGTACCAAGCCGCAAAGTATGTCGAGTATGACGGGGTACTATACAAGAGAGGATTTAACCAGCCACTGTTACGTTGTGTGGACAGGGAAGAAGGAAATTATATTCTCAGAGAGGTGCATGAAGGGATTTGTGGCAATCACTCGGGGGGTGGTTCCTTGGCATTAAAAGTTCTCAGACAAGGGTACTAGTGGCCGACTATGAGGGAAGATGCTTTCAATTTTATCCGGGCTTGTGATCGTTGCCAACGGTTCGCCAACTATTCCAACGTCCCGACATCCACCATTACCTCATTAACAAGTCCCTGGCATTTTGCCATGCGGGGGATTGATCTCATTGGAGAGTTACCCAAAGCAAAGGGGGGTGTGAAATACGCCGTGGTAGCTGTGGACTACTTCACCAAATGGGCGAAAGCCATGCCACTAGCCACGATCACGGCAAAGAAGATAAGGGATTTTGTGTTCAACTCCATAGTATGTAGGTTTGGTATTCCTTACAAGCTCATTTCAGACAATGGAAAACAATTTGATAGTAAGGAGTTAAGGAAGCTCTGTGAAGACTTAAAGATTAAAAAAGACTTCGCCGCAGTTTATCATCCGCAGAGTAATGGTCAGACAGAAGCCATAAATAAAATCATAAAACATACCTTGAAGGCAAAGTTAGAAGAAAAGAAAGGGGATTGGCCAGAAGAAATGCCTATGGTCCTTTGGTCTTACAACACGACACCTAGGACGACCACAAGTGAAACCCCTTTTCTGCAGACCTACGGGTATGAGGTCATGGTTCCCGTGGAGGTAGGAGCAGGATCTCTACGGAGAGATGCGTTCGTCGAGGAAAATGCAGAAGTTAACTAGAGGCTCCACTTGGATCTGCTAGATGAAACCCGGGCAAACGCTCAATTGAAGCTCGATGCGTACCAACAAAGGGTCGCAAGGTATTTCAATAAAAAAGTAAAACCCATACCATTCAAGGTTGGAGACCTCGTGTTGCGAAAGGTTATGCCTAACACTAAGATAGCTCAGCACGGGGTGCTTGGAGCTAATTGGGAAGGACCGTACAAAGTCAAAGCTATACTCTGGAAAGGGACCTATCGCTTAGAAGATCTGGATGGTAAACTTATTCCTCGAGCATGGAATGCAGAACATTTGCGGAAGTATTATCAGTAGGGTGTGGTTGAGTTCCCTTTGTTTCCTTGTTTTAATTCTTATGTAATAGGCTAGTAGCAAATAAATTCCTCCTAGCCTCGGGGGGTAGTACACATGACTGCGAACCTCGGAACTAGCAGAAGGAAGAAATTTTTTTCTTTTTTCAAATAATTTCCCCATAGAGCATAGTAGCCATGGGACTAGTGTAATTTACCCACTAGAGCGCGTTATCAACAAAAGAGAAAAGTTACTTCAAAAGTTACTGTATTCACTTAACATGAAAATTCTCATCTGAAAAACATCAATGGCACGCCCTATAAAGAGGCGCGCCCTATCTGATAAATCCTGCTTTATGATCATGACAGATATAGTAGACAAAGATGAAAGAAATAACCGCACATGGTCAGCAAAGTAAGACAGGGAAAAAACTCAACGAAATAAGGCGCGCCTATTGGACTAATAAGTCAACTAAAATATGGCAAAGGTATTAACGCAAAGAAACACAATGACAAACTTTGAGATCACACAAAAATCTATAAGGGTGCGCCATATAGTAACACACTCCATGGAAACATATGGTTGCCAAGGGGAAAATCAAAGTGACTTAACAAATTTTTGAGTAAAGATGAAATTAACGAGTCATATATGCAAGAATAAAAGAGTAGCAGAAAGAACAAGTCATACAACTTTGCACAGCATCAAAAGAGGGCTGGCTCCTCATAAGTATTTGAAATTTAAAACTGTAAATGATTAAGGCGCGCCTTGGGACTGGTCTGTTGGAGGAATAGATTGGAGAGGGACAGTTGGATCAACTTCAGGCGCGTCCTTGGAGACTTCCTCTTGAGGCGCGCCATCCCCTTCTTCTTCTTCTTCTTCTTCCAATCCAAGCTCTACCCTCCTGGCCTTGATTTCAGTGGAATGCTCCTTTTTGAATTCCATCATCTCAGCAACAGTCTCCTCCCCAAACTTCTCAAAGGAATAGTCAGGATCATTGGCCACAAAGCCCACTCTGTAGAAGTGAAAACCATTGGCAAAAGCCTCATCAGATATCTCCCTCTTTTCATCAGGCTAGCCTAGCTTCTGTTGCTCCTCAAGATATTCAATCCTCAAGTTGGCTGCACCCAGCTCAGTGTGGAGAGAGGTAGCCTTTTTGTTGGCAATCTCCAGCTAGGAAGTAAGATTGGCCACCTCATCCTTGAGAAAAGAGATCTCAGAATCCTTAGCTTTAATGTCCTTGGCATGCAGAAAGTCTTTGTCTTTGAGGGTGTTCCTCAAAATGTTGTTATCCCCCTGCAGCCTCTCCAGGCGCGCCCCCTTCTCCAGTAGCTTATCCACCACTCGAGTGGAGTGGATAAACAATTGGCAAGATGCCTTTATTGAAGTACGAGCTGCGTCTCCCAAATCCATGGCTTGCCATTGCTCCACTTCTTCATCTGAAACATGAAGAGAACCCATGGGGCCAAGAGCGTTCAGGGCAGCAGAAGAGATGGAAGGCGCGCCCTCTGCTCTTTGCCTCTTAGGCGCGCCCTGCTTTTCTGTGAGGTCAATGATGGGCCTCTTTTGAGCAGGTGCAATTTGAGGGATGGAGGCAGAAGTTGGAACAGATGCCTGTGTAGCAGGAGCATCCTTCTTCGATTTGGGCCTAGGCTTATCACCAGGGCGCGCCCTAAAAGACTTGGGGATTCTTGGAGGAGCCATTTCTGCACAAGACATAAAGACATATTAGTTAGACATGACAGTCAAATATGTTGAATAATGCAACAAATAGAAGCAATTGATAGAGACAACATTGATAAACATGAGTAAAATACTACGCCTAGAGTAACAGGGCGCGCCTTAAAGACGCAAGAAGAATAAATGAACGAAAGTTTTTCTATCCAGTATGGCAATGGAGAGTTAACAAAAAAGAAGTAAGACGCGCCAATAGTGAAAAGGCGCGCCTTTATATTCTACAGTGAATGAACCTGAAGGATCTCTGTCTTGTAGGGAGCCATCCTCTGTTTCCTCTTCTTCTTCTTCAGCTTTTTTGCTGTCTAAGTCAATAACACGAGAAACAGGAGCACCCTTCCTAAATTTTACGTATTTGCACTTCACTCCTACTTGGTCAGAAAGGATCCCTACTCGCATCAAGTTGGATCGAGTGACTAAGGTTTTTAGGTTCCACCTGTCAGAAGCCACTCTAAGGAGGGTTTCAGCTCATTTTTTGGGCTCGCCTTTAAGGGGTTTTGAAGCTGGTCTGTCTGAAAAAGTATAAGGATGAGAAAAGAAAGAAAAAATGTAAAAATAACACAAGGGAAAAGACAAAAGGGCGCGCCCTTACTCGGTGACTTGTTGAATCTTATCCTTATTCTGGGAATGTCATACAGATAAAAGAAGTTTTCCTTCCAGCCTTTCTCATGGCTAAGCTTGCAAGAGGAAAAACCCTTCTTGTTGTGCTGCTTGTCCACCACCAGATAGTAGTATCCATGGTCAGATTTCCTTAGATTGAAAAAATAAGCAACTTCTGCCATTGACGGTTGAGGAAAACCCAAGTCCGTATAGAGAATAAACAGAGCCAGGTTAAACTTATAGCTGTTGGGAGAAAGCTGAAGTGGAGCCACATCATACAGTTCTATCACTTCCCTAAGGTAAGGATGTAAGGGCGCGCCTATACCCAAAGATACCAGCTTAGGGCTGGTCACCATTCTGGGAATTTTAAAGTTTTTCCCATAATTAAAGATATGGGGCCGCATCATGCTTAAGGGGCGCGCCCATATACCCTCCATGTCATAAAATTCCATAAGCCATCCCAGTTGCTCATCTGAACAAGCTGAGGACAGGCCCACGCAGAAAAGCTTCCCATGCTCCTTCCTAAAACGCTTCTTCACAGCTTCAGTACATGGCTCAAATTCATCCCAGTCAAAGTCCAATTCACTATCAGAAACTTCCCAGTGGCAAAAAGGGATTGGAGAAGGTTCAGGAGAAGTGGAAAATTGGAAGGAGTCTTCATCAAAGAAATTTTCTTCATCACGAAAAGGGGACGTACTTGCTTCAGGCGCGCCCTCAGGAATCGTAGACGTAGGCGCACCCTCTGTGTGTTGGGGAGACAGACTTGGAGATACAGTCCTATAGGATACTTTAGAGGGTCCTGCTCCTACGTTGACGCCCCTCTCAATGCCCCTATATCTATCAGCGTTCAAACTCTCGAACCAATCATCATCGTCCAGCTCTGTCCTATCTGGGATTGGAGATCTATCATTTTGGACCAGCTTCTGCTTGCCTTGCCTACGAGATAATAGAGTATTGTCCGTGGATGAGTTATCTGAGGAATCTTCCATCAAGGTACCCTCTTTAGAATCCTGAAGAAGGCGCGCCACCCGGTTCACAAAATTCAGGAGTGTGGTGGGCGTCGGAGGTTGAGGATCGAAGTAAGTGTTTGGGGGCGAATAAATCCCCAAATTGGTGAGAAAGTTCTTGAAAGGGTGAAAGGGAGAGGACGCGCCCTCGTCTTCCAGCTGTCAAGAAAACCAAAAGAAATATTGAGGGCGCGCCCTATATGAAAGAATGAGATACAAAAGTGTAAAGAAAATGGGATAGATACGTGAGGGTGTAAGAGGAGAGTACTTCCTATGATCAATAGCAGCTCCCTTCTAAAACAAGCCCTCTCATGAGAAGGCGCGCCATAAAGAAAATCATAGTTTATTCATAAGGATGAGTTTTACTAAAAACAGGCGCGCCTTATTATGGTTGTTTACAAATTATAAGCTAAAGATAAGGCGTGTCCTAAGTTGCTGGCGGATTTTGAAGGCACATATGGTCATAAGTGATGGTCTTTAAGACATAAGGGTACTAACGATTAGAATTCTCAAAAACATCATTCTAGCGGTTAAATTCAATAATTTTGGATCTAAGACAGTAAAAATTGGAAATTATATATACATACACGGATACATACACCATTTTATGTGTATCTTCAAGAACATTCAAAGAAGTTGAAGAGACAAAGTAGCATGCAATGGGATTTATGCAATGAAATTCAAAAAAGAAAGAAGCTTTACGTACCTTTTCGAATGGAGAAGGGAATGATCGGAAAAAACTGGAGAAAGGGTGGCCGAGAGATAGGATTTCGAGCAGAAGAGTAGTGCTGCCGGAGGTGGAACTTTGGACAGGAGAAGGGGGTGAAGTAAGAGAGAAAGTAAAAAGTAAAAATGAAAATGACTGATGGTGACTTGTATTTATAGGTGAAAGGGACAGCTGTTAAAACTATCATGTCAATCACGATTCCCGAAGAATAAGGAAAACCGTTTCAAATTATTTCAAATTTTAAGACGCGCCCTCTTGAAGGCGCGCCTTATAAGGTTGACATCAATCTAGAATGCATGGAAAATAAGAATATTGAATATATAGAAGCCCTCTGTTATTCAGGGCGCGCCCTGTAAAGAATATTGGAAGATTTGTTTATACAAATTCTAATAAAGGTGAAGAAAAATTCCAATCCCATTTTCAATAGCATATGGAATTTGGGGGGTAGTTGTTATGCCCAAAAATTGGTATAAACAATATTTAGATTAAGATTAATAAAATGAGCAGAATTAAAAGAGAAGCGCCTGAAATCTAGGAAAAAGATGAAATTGACTTTCCATAAATAGAAGGCGCGCTCAAAGACTGCGTCCCGATTGACTGAAACTGAATTGACAGTTGTGATTATCCCGTATTAAAGGCGCGCCTTCAAACAGGTGGAGGAGGCGCGCCCAGTTATCGAGAAGAAGGAGAGAAATTTCTTAATTGAAACCTGTAGTGTAGTGAGCCTTAGGGCGCGCCTTGGACAAGGAAGGCTCCGTGGACGGATTGTTTGGACATGATTGCTTTGATAGACTTGCTCGCTGGCTTGGACAGAATTGGAGCGAGCCCTAAAGATGAATAGTTTTTGGCGCGCCCTATGATGTAGAATGATTTAAGAAGAGACCAAGGGCTGGTGACACAGGGCGGCGGCAACATGCAGAGATGTCAGGGCGCGCCCTCAACTTCTACTTGACATGTTAATGCAACTTTTATGTGCTGCTTGGATGGGTTCTCTGGAAGACTCAAGGAAGATGGAGAATGTTATTACTAACCTATTTGATGCAGGTACTCTATTGAAGAACTCCTTCCTGTAGTATATCTACAGGAAAGGCGGTGTCCGTGGTCAAAGACCTCCAGGGGTATGCCTGGACTAAAGGCCTCCTCCTATAGTCAATGGGTGTCCTCATTGGGGATGTGGGGTGAAATGTGGTGTGTGCTTTGGGAGCTCTTTCTCTATAGGTAACGGGTGTCCTCGTTGGGAGACTTTGGAGTATCCTGCACTTTGCACCCAAAAGCTTGGGATCACTTGTCCTATAATCTGGTAGGGGCTCCTTATCGGGGGACAAGGATGCGTCCAACATTTGGGGTGAATCACAGCTATACCTGCGTCCACGGACTAGAGAAACAGCTGGTAGCGGAGGGTTATCCTTGGCCAGGGAGATGCCTCATCCGTGAAGTCTCGATGCCGTGGACGAGCCTTGGGCCTTTGTGGATTGGGCCTCATCGACGGACATTCCTAAAGCTAGTAGAAGACGGTTTCCAGTGGGTTTCCCATTGGGCATCGGGATAAGAAATCTAAGCCCATTAGGTTTCTTGTTCCCCAAGAACTACGTGGGCTTGATCCCCTATAAATAGGGGTACGTAGGCACATTGTAAGGGGTGAGAAGCGAGAGCGCAAAGGAGCCACCACTAACCCTAAGCAATCTCAGCCCCCAATAATCAACACCACCAAACACTGTTCATCTTTTCCGATGAATACTGTTCATTGGATCCACCGACTACTGTTCACGATTCCGACAAAGAACCTCCATCACAGATCTTGTTTCTGGCTACGAACCTCAAACTTTGTTGATACCAAATTCCTCCATCAACAGCTGCCAGCGTGTGGGTAATATGTTTAAGAGGGATGAGATGCCTCTTAATGTGCTTCTCGAGGTTGATGTCTTCGATGTTTGGAGAATCGACTTCATGGGGCCATTTGTCTCATCTTGCAAAAATCAGTATATCTTGTTGGCGGTTGATTATGTTTCGAAATGGGTTGATGTCAAGGCTTTGCCAACAAATGATGCGAAGGTAGTTGTAATATTCGGGACATAGCGTGTAATTATTTTTGTTAATAAATAATTATTATGTGATTATATTGTGATTTTTGGTAAATTATCTGATGATTGGTGTTGTTATGCGGATGTTTATATGTGGTAAATTATATGTTAATTTTATTATGTCCAGAATAAAATATAGATAATTAAGGTATTTTTCTGGTGATTTTTGGAGTGTTATATGATTTTTTATTAATTTATGAATTTATTAATTATTTTTTGAATAATTACAAAATCATTTTCTAAAGCCGAGAATCATCCAACCTCAACCGTTTTTACGTTTTTATAACCCGAAACTCTTCCGAAAACTCCTTCCTAACCTAATCTGGTAATTCCGAACATTTTCCATGTTTTGACTTTTTCGATCCGGATTACGGTTTGACCCGTGCGCGGCCCGACGCAATATTTTCAATACGCTAACCCTTTTCGATAACATTATCTTCATGTAAATCATTTTACAAAAGCCCGGTTTTTATATTTATCCGAAAGAGGATAATGTTTATCCAAAACAGGATAGTACTTATCCAAAATAGGATAGTGCTTATCCAAAACAAGATAGTGCTTATCCAAACCAGGATGATGTTTATCCAAAACTATCGTATTTATAGTTACTTAGCGGCTAAGAAATATATTTATCGATCCAACACGATCCAGAACGTACTAATATTCCGTAAATATAAATAGCCCTTTCTTATTTCAGTTTCACGCGTAAAATCATAATCAGACAGTACAAACCCCTGAAAACCAGAGAAAACTTTATTAAAACACCGTATTCTTGAAAATCAATCGCACAAACGAAGGCATTATCAAACTTTGATTCGAGCGTGCAATATATCAAAACGAAGCTTTCGAAAACCTCTTCCTCAATCAATCATCTGTTTTTGCCCAGAAATCAAGGTATTTTTCTGATTTAATTATTTTAATTCGAATTAATTATGGATTAAATTATGAATTTTTGTTCTTGATATTTTTGATATGATTTGATAGCATAATCATGTAGATCTTTTCTTTCTGGTAAATTTGGTATATTATATGTCAAAAATCGAGTTCAATAACATGTAGAAAAGTTGATTTGATCTTTGAGTTTGAATGTTCTTCGTGTTCTTGAATAATTTCACCGGAAAATTCATACTTTTGGCCGGATTTTTGATCCGTCAAATCTGGGAATGTTTGGATACTGTAGAAAGGTAGATCGTCTCACCAGGAATCGAACCATGCCAAAAATTTGTCTGTTGGATGTTGTTTGAGGGTCGTCGGAAAATCCGACACTGCCGACGACGGTTTCTTTGACCGCCATTTACGGGCGTTTGGCTGTGATTTTGATAAAGGAAAACTAATATTATGTTTCTGGGGTTGATTAGAGAATATGTTGGTATTCTGGTGAAGTTCTGGGTAACTTGGCGGTCGCCAGAAAAGCTCCATGGCTGCCCGGCCACCGGAAGGGAAGGGGGTGACAAAAGTTCAGTTTAGTCCCCCTTGTTTTCTGGACTTTGCATTTATTTTCTAAACTTTGCAAATTTACAGTGTAAACCCTGCGGATTAAGTTTTAAAAATTGACACTTTACGCCCTCGAATTTATATTTTAAAAATTGTTTTTATTTATTTAGTTTAATTCCAAAAATACTTTTTAATAATTTAAAAATTCAAAAATAAATCTGAATTATTTAGTTAATTAATTTTAGTTAATAATTAATTATTTAATTAGTCAATTAATTTAAATATTAATTGATTATTTAATTAGATTTAAAAATTCTGAAAAATAGTTTCGAGCTTTAAAATATTATTTTTAAATTATTTTCAAAGCTCGGTAATTATTATAAAATTATTTTAAAGTCGGATTTGGGTGTTCAAACCCTCTTATTTAATTATAAAATGATTCGGAGGCCCATTTTAGTTCCGAAAAATATTCAAAAATTCGTATTAAATACCTGGAAAATCATTTTCACCCCGAATCTTCTTTGAAAAATTATTTTATCGAATATCTTGCGTGCTATGTGCTATGTGCTATCTGATTGATGTGTTATAGGCCTATGTGGTTATTGTTTGACGATTTTTACTGTAACTTTCAATCCGTAAACCGGATTTGGGTAAACCGAAGGGTAAATAAGAGCTTATGACATCTATGTGACGATTAGAATGATATGAGATTGAGTATTGATAGATACTTGTGATGCCTAGAAGAGTAAGCGAGGCATAGAAAAAGAAAGTCAGTGATCCGTAAATATGAATTGAAGTATAGAAAGAGAAGGCAAGTGCTTGACGAATAGAAGCAAGACATAGAAAAAAAAGGAAAGTGATTGATGAGTAGAACTGTTAGATGAGTACAAGTTAAGTTGGAAATCATCTGTGATAAGGCAAGTCCTTCTGAACCTTTCTTCGAGATATAATGCAAATATTTCTGAACTTTCTCATAACATGTTGCTATTATTCAAAATAAATCTTGTTTTATATTGCAAGCGCTTTAAACTATTCAACCTTGAACCCTGATTCTTAATGATCTTGAGCCATAAGCCTTATTCTTCATAAACCATTGATTGTTGAATTCTCAGATATGAGCCAGACATATACAATACTACTCCACAAATACATACACACCATAAACCAAGTATTTCAACAGAATTTCTTGAGCACGCACAAACTTATACACCATGGAATACCCTAACACATCAAAGATCAATACCCTGTATTATCATTGAACCATTGTCCTTCCGATACTTGATTCTTCATCAGGCTTGAAACCGTTCTTCATATTTACACCTTGATATACCCTGGTGATACCTGTGAAATGTTTTATGCTCTGAAATAAATGCTTTATCAATGTTGATTATGATTCTGTTTTATTGAATTTCAATGGTTATCCTGTTAAATTATTTTAGAATTGGATGGTTTTATAAATGTGGACCAGATTCGTGGTCAGACCAGATTCGTGGTTATATTAGGCCAATGCGTGCCTTGGATCCAGTATATAGAGCAAAGTCGGGAGCCTTGCTTGGGGTTAGTGCGCAGCAGCCTAACCTTGGTTTTTAAAAAAATGAAAAGAATATTCAATTCTATTCATTGCTTATCTAGAAACTTGATTCTTATAAATCATTTCAACTGATCATTGTTTAACCTCAGTTATTTTTATTATGACTTGATGAGCTAGTTACTCACTCTTGCAAATCTGTTTATGTTATTTTACAGTTGAAAAGGAAATTGTTGGTAACGAGAATTCCCAGTCCAGTGTGCGAGCTAGGATTCCAGGATAAGATGGACCGAGTTAGCAGGAGCTTTATAATGTAGATGATTTATGTAAGATTGTAAGAATGATATCATTATCAGTTGTAAGCTAAACTAGTTGGGATTTGATACGATGTAATAAAAGTTAAGGTTGTGGATTGTTCTCATACTTTAACCTGTTGCGATCCATGGTTATGGTAATAAGGGTCTTTGCATATATTACTTTCATAAGCAGGAATTTATATATTGCGAGTGTGTGTGTGTGTGTGTGTGTGTGTTGTGAACCCCAAACTTCTGACCCGGGTTTGGAGGGCATCACAGGTTTGGCATCAGAGCCACAAGTTATAAGTCCCTGAAATAAGCCTAGATTATTGGGAATGGATAGAGGGTTAGGATTAGGGGTAAGAAATAGAAAGATAGGATGTTGAGAGGTTGAGTGCGATGGTATAGTAGGTTTCGGTATGATTCGTGATGAGATTCGACATTCTTATCTAGCGACGTGATTTTCAGATAGCGGCGATAGAAGACTCTTTTATCTCAGGATCGTCTGATCATTCAAAGCCTTCAGTCGGAGGACTATCATCTGATTTACGCCATGCTCTTCTACCGGTGTTAGCCATATTCCCTCCTGTTGCGACGGTTGCATCTTTTCAAGCTAGTATCTTATCCCTTGATGTGAGACTACCTATTCGAGAATTCCCAACATGTTGATTCTGGTTCTATCGGATATTCAGCTGTGAGCACATCTCTTTTGTCTACCCTATGCCTTGTTCTATACCATCAGTTTAAAACTCGTCCTATGAAGTAACAGCACCTAGGAGGATGGATTCGAGAGCTACAGTATATGGTGAATACACGAAATATTGAGAGAGGTAAGAAGATACCTAGAGAGAGAATTTAGTTATCCCGAAAGATAGCTGCTATCAGGTTATATGGAGCTATTGATGAGTATGCCACCCATGATTATCTTGTGGAGTAAGCTAGAGGGATTTTTAAAGAAATTTGAGAGGATTGGAGATCGAGAGTTTTCTTTGAATTTGATGATGATGTTATGACCAAACATGATACGTGTAGAAGTAATGTGATATAAATTGACCTTGTGTTATAAAATAAATCTGATGATTACTGGATAAATTTGTTATACTTAGTAATCATAAGTGATGATGATGGGAATGTTACCAGTATAAAAGATTAGAAGTGAAGCAACGAATAAGATAATATGCAACGGTAACTGGAGTTTTTGTAGACTAATGAAGGCAAAATGGACCCAGTAAGGGATAGAAGATATATGGAAATGAATGAGCTCTTATCTGAGTGTTTCCCTAATTTGATACCTTATAGTTGTCAGGAAGAACAACAACCAACTCATATAGTAATGATGACCAGATGTACAATTTTTAAGATTTTAAACAGGTATCAAAAGAGACTTTTCTTCACAAAATTTTCTAAAAGTCCTTTAAACAAAACAAGTTTTAAAAACTTTGTTGTCAAACTACTACTTGAGTTTCTTGTTTGTCATAAGATTCAGATTATCAGGAGAATACTTGTTCTAGAAGTTAGTATGGTTCGTTTAGAGGGCCAAGTGGACCCGCTATTACGGAGGAGATTTGTTTGTTCCTAACAGAAGAATGAGAATCTTGTTTGATAAATTTAACGAGAGAAACAATGTACGAAGAAACTGTTCATCCAATTTCTGAGACGATCAGAGTTCGAAGAATATGTCGACTCACGAGAATCCGAGTATGAGCAAAGAAGATTAAGGAAATCTCTAGACTTTCTAAAGGAAGAATGTTATTAACAAAGGATTGGATATGTTGAATGGTCAGTAGAGTAAGCGGAATTTGAAGTTGTGATTGTAAATCTCGTAAAGAATGAAAATAGGGTCAAATCATAAAAATATTGAACATGGAAGTGCGACGCTAAAGATGCAAGATCTAATACATTGGAATTTATTATAATAATCGATTGAAGAAGGCATTTTAGAGAACTTTTAAAAGTCAATATACGACTCGGTATGGGATCTGTTGATCGAACAAGCGTTAAAGTTTTAAATAGATGAAATGTGAATAGCGACCAATGATATTATTCTTTTCTACACTATTATAGTGTATAATCCTATGATTCTCGAATAAAGCATGAACTCTCTTCTTCATAAGTCCTATGAGGCGATAAGGAAAAGAAAATTGTTGAATTTCTTTTGGATAATTCCTCCTTCAAATTATTGCTTTCTGATTGAGACAAACAGTGTTATGGTATGACGCTTTGTTGAAATAACAAAGAGTCTGGTAGGACGCCACCTAATCATGTGCTGCATGCCATATAGTATGAAAGACTGGCCATCTTGAGTACAAATATGGTTGTCTCACTCATATCTAAATCATCATTCATTTTTTCTTCTTCAATTTTGATTTCTTAATCTATGAATCCTTCTGATTATTTTCTTGTACTGTTACCCCTTACAAAGAGTTACTAATCAGAATCATATACACAAATTCCTTCTTATGTAAGGTCCATTCTTTGAATATTTCAAAAGGAAGTGAAACGAACCCGTATACCAAATGGGGTTATATGATAAGTATGCATAATTATAAGCCAATAAATGGCGGACATATACGTGTAGAGAAGAACCCTTATACCAACGACGTGGTTGTTACGAGGACATCAAATTAGAGGCGGAAATCTATATACATGATATGTTACAAGTATGAGATTTTGGCGTGAATTGGAGTAGTTAGCGAACCGTATGAGGAAAAATTAACTAGAGGAATAAGAAAGTAAAGTTGCGTATATTGGATAAGGCAAATGATTGGTAGGACAGCAGAAGAGAATGAAGAAATTCTTAATAATAACCAGATAATTGATTAATACATTGTGTAGATGAAGCATACCTCAAGCATGTGGGAGATATTTGTCATGTAGATTCAAGATGGAAGAAATTCTAGTTACGAATAAACTTTAAAGGTGTTCTCCAAGGAACGATTGGGTTTTCCCACTTAAGTAAATGAGTTATGGTAAATCTGATACTCGTAACTGAGCCAGTGAAAGAAGTTCAGTAAGAAAAGACATAATGGGAAATGAAGATATGGTGATTCAACTGCAAGGATTTTTAAAAAGTGATGTTTTTAAGCCAAAGGAATTCATTCACAAGATTATGAGAGTGTTGGTTGAGACCATGTGTTGGTTATCAGAAGTTGAACGAGTTAACTAATAAGAACAAGTATATATTGTCAAGGATAGACGAATTGTTAATGAGAGAGCTTGAATTGAAATATGAACTAGAAGAATTTTGGAATAATTTATAATAGTACTCAGTAGTGACATTCGGTTCTAAACAAAGGATACGAGAAAGGGTATGATATAATAAGAATTGTTTGCTATAATCTTTAGTTGAACTAAAATATGAGTTGTACTGGTTAGTATTATATGTGATGGTGAAATGGTGAGTTTAGAAGATGGAAGTTGATTGGTCTACTTGTGAGTTGATTGTTGGTTGTTTGATTGATTGTTGGTGTCAGCTTGAGTCCGGCTGGTAGTCAATAATATAAAGGAGATGATGCCCAAATTTTCGGAAAATACCCTACCCTTAAAGATAGAAAGTATACTTCCTTGTGTTATTGATATTCATGTTAATATTCCAAATGATTATGATCTCGATTCTTGAAAGAGGTTGTTACATCCAATCCGACTATATATAATTGGTCTTTGATTTCATTTAGCTAGTCATCAGTTGGTGTAATTGATCAATTTAGTAAGTTAATTGGTTAATTTTACCAATTAATGGTCAGTTACATGGAAATCGATTCCAATTAGATTAAGTCTAATTTTGATGTGACTTTCAAATCTGAAATCAAAGCAATGAGGAATTCGGGGAAAGTAAGGACACCAGTAGAGTTCAGAAGTTGCTGCAAGTGTGTAAGGATTTACTTGGATGAATATGACCTTAATAATGGACAAGAGAGATAGAAAATTATTTGTATGGACATAAGAGAAGGATGTTTTTAAGAATGAAAGATTTAAGATAGAGCAAAGAGAAGGAAGGAAGGAAAGGAAGAAGGGAGATGGAATCAAGAAGAGATTTGTACCTACACCAATATGGATTTTATTAACCAATCAAAAAGATTCTATCATATGCAATAAAGTTTTATTAAAGGATGTCTTATTACCAAATTGTTTTGATAATCATACAATAAATGATTTATCAGGTATTTCTGTTTTGGATAAAATGTGAGCTACAGTTTTAGTTCAGTTTCTGATTGATAATGATACTTAGGTTGTTGTTAAATATCAAAAGTGGTATTAATATATATGATTGATGTTTACTTTAGCATGGGATGTTGTGAGAATCAAAGTTTGTATTGATATCTAATTTGATATGACATCAAAATGAGTATTAAAATCAGGAGTTCGGTTGTGAATGAGCTATGAGAATGAAGAACGGAAATAGGAAAGAAAGTGGAATCAAAAGGATGATAAAGAAAATTTATAGGTAGGATATGGGTAACATGAGGGACAGAAGTAAGGTGACAAATTTAGGAAACATTGGTAAATTGAGATAGGGAATGTGTACCAGGAGTACGACTAAGTACCAAGGACTAAAAGAAGATATCTAGTGATCAGACATAAAGATAAAATGGGAAGAAAATATGTAGATAAATGTTAGACCTACCCAAGAGCTAAGGCGTGACATCAAAGACTAGATGGATACATTTCGTTAGGAAATGTTGTAGTGAAGTCACCTGAGAACCAAAGTTGTCTAATAAGTCGGTTAGTTGCTGCTTGAAGAAAGGGCGATACATCATCCGATCTAGAAATTGATTGTAAATGATCTATATTATTTAATTTTAGAATTAACAGGAGTATTCAGAAAGCGAGGAATTATGTCAAACCGAAATAGTATATACCACTCCTAGATGAACGAGAAGTAAGTAAGGAAGAACTAAAAGATAGGAATTTGGCTACGATAATGCAAGGGATTCAAGCTACTCCGAGAATATGATACGAGACATGGATGTCAAGGAAGACTTTCTGATAGTATGGCACAAAGGAAGAATAAGCGTTATATGTGACTAGACATCAAGGAAGAGCATTATAGTCAGTTCGTATGAGAACTCCCTAAAACCAAAAATGATAATAAGAGTTAGAATATGTCGGTGATGCCTCCAGATTAGTATACTTTCTTCTAAGTAGTAAGAGAATTTTGCTCTACAAATCTACTCGATTGTTGTTAGGAATATGTTGTGTACTTGATGATAAGCTAAACAAAACACCTTAGTAGATTTAATTTAGTGAATTTTGTAGCACCCGATGGATGATCAATTATAGTCCTGATGGATGATCCAATATAGTCCCGATGGAAGACTAACTGATATCCATCGGGTGAGTAGCTTATGTAACAATAAGTACTGTAGCATATTTCTGCAAACAACTTTGTATAGATTCTGTAGTAGCTTATGAATCATGTAGACTGCTAGTAGATGTGCAGAATAGGTTGATTAAATGTAAATATAAGACGTCTTGTAATTATGTACAAATGAAATGGAGTCAAGTGATAAATGGCTACCCGACGGATGATCAACAAAGTTACCCGACGGATGATCAACAAGGCTACCCGATGGATAACAAGCATGTACCCGACGGATGATCAATTCAAATATCTGTTGACAGTGATAACATGGTCACATGCGTCGAGTGTTTATAAAAGGAATGTGGCAGCCTGTTTAGCAGGGTTTTGAGAACAAAGATGCATTGCCATTTCCATGCTATTATGAAGATATTCAAATATTCTGGAACAGAGTAGTGAAGCAGCATGGAGTTGGACTTGACAGGTTTTGTTTTATTGTCTTATCTTATTACCATGTAAACTTGGTGATATATAAACCAAGTGTAGCAAGTAGAACAAAAAAAACAAATAGACTTAGCAAACACATTCTCATAGAAATATTTGTAAGCTGTATCCTGTAGCATTTCTCTGTAAGTTTAGTTGTTCATATTTGTAACTGCAGCTGTGAGCTATTCAAGCTTCACTGGGTTCTCTCGATATATATATATATATATATATATATATATATATATATATATATATATATATATATATATATATATATATATGTATATATCTGGTGGATACATTCAAATCCACCAGAAAGTTTTAAAGACCTGTGTTTTTATTACTTGTGTTTTGATATATGTAATTCTTTCATTCCGCACTTTGTAAATCAAACACTTATATATTATTGGGTTAGAACAGTTTTAAGAATCTCAAAAAGAAGCCAGAATTACATTCAACCCCCCCTTCTGTAATTCTTGTTGTATTTTTAGGGAATAACAATTGGTATCAGAGCAAGCTCTTGAAGTAAAAAGAGTTTAAAGATCATAACAAACAGCAAGATGAACAAGAAGGATGTTGGAGTGAAGATTCCATTTATGGACAAAGATAATTATCACCATTGGAAGGTAAAGATGCACCTACATCTTCTTTCTCAAGATGAGGCCTATGTGGATTGCATAGAAAGAGGTCCTTGTGTACCAATGAGAGCAGCAACAGGGAATGAACCATATGTTCCCAAGCCTAGGCATGAATGGTCAGATCCTGATATTGAGCAAGTCAGGAAAGACAAGAAAGCCATGAATATATTGTTCAATGGAGTTGATGGTGATATGTTTGAGAACATCATTAACTGCAAAATAACCAAGGAGGTTTGGGACACAATTCAGATTATCTGTGATGGTTCTAAGCAAGTAAGGGAGAATAAGTTGCAGCTGCTAATTCAGCAATATGAGCATTTTCATTGTGAAGATAGTGAGTCTCTCACTGACATTGTTAGTAGGTTTCAAAAACTACTAAACGTTCTGAAGTTGCATGGAAGAGTCTATCAGACAAAAGACTCCAATCTCAAGTTCCTTAGATCTCTTCCAAAGGAATGGAAACCAATGAAAGTCTCATTGAGAAACTCTCAAGATTACAAGGAGTTTACTTTAGAGAGACTGTATGGCATCCTGAAAACTTATAAGCTTGAAATAGAGCAAGATGAGAGGATGGAGAAAGGAGGGAAGAAAGGAGGGTCCATAGCACTGGTTGCTGAGTTGGAGAAAGAGAAAGAGGTGAAGGTAGAAGCTGTTGAGTCTACTTCAAAGGTCTGTGCGAACAAGGGCAAGGGGCTGGTAGCTGAAACTGAAGATCATTTGAGCCAAGATGATATGGATGATATTGATGAACATCTTGCATTTCTTTCCAGAATATTTTCCAAGCTCAAGTTCAAGAAGAACTTTAGAGCAGTTAAGCGAAGTAAAAATATGGTGGATAAATCAAAATTCAAATGTTTCAAATGTGGCTTGGCAGGGATTTTGCCAGTAAGTGTAGAAAGTCAGATTCCAGCAAAAAGAAGTTTGAGCCTGTGGATTATAAACAGAAGTACTTTAAGTTGCTCAAGAAAAATGAAAGGGCTTTCATTACACAAGAAAATAACTGGGCAGCAGATGGAATGGATGAGGATGAAGATGTCAGCTATGTCATTCTAGCCCTAATGGCCAAGTCTGATGAAACAGAAACAAGCTCTTCAAGTAATCAGGTAATCACCACTAACCTAGCACACTTATCTAAAGCTGAGTGTAATGATGCAATTAATGACATGTCTACAAAATTATATCATTTGCGTGTTATACTTAAGTCTGTAACACCCCCAAATCCGGGGTCGGGGACCGGGTTGTCACGAGTTCCATTTCCCTTAATAACACCCAATCTTAATAATTAATCAACTACTCTGTACCGTGACCCCATAATAAACACACACACCACAAGTTATAGTCTCAGAGATGAACATCCAAAAATAATCACAAGTCATTTTATTCCACAATTATCTGCCAATACACCTTAAAAGGTTTTCTGGATAAATTTACATTTTCTTTGCCATTATTACAATTCATATTATACATGAGTCTGGTACATCAAAAGTTGAAAGCCTAGCCTATTGGTAGTTCCTACCTCAGCTACAGCGGCATCAACGCTTCCCGAAGACTGCAGAACATTTTCTAACCGCTTGTGAATCGGGAGCTTGGTCATGTTCATCTTGTCTATCTGATGTTGTGTGATGAAAGAAGAAAGCAAGGGTGAGCAACAAGCCCACCAAAATAATATATAATATGATTAACAATATATGAGCCTTCTCATAGTACTCATGAAAGTCTTGGTCAAAAGAAATGAACCAAGTTTGATATCTTAATGCGATGAAGTCGCAAAATATTAAGTATATATACATATATACTTTTCAAAATCTTGGAAGTCCTCTTCCATGCATAATATACACAAAGTTCCAGTTTATAACTGTATATAAAAAAATATCGTTGCAAGGTGATCTCATATATCTAACCTTGTCTCAACATTTTTCTAAAAGTCTCTGTCATTCATAAGACAACCATTAACTAGATATAAGTTTAAAATGGTGAAGTTACAAGATACTCCAATATACTTATATCTTTTCCAGATACTACTTGAACTACCACCGTTCAAGTTATAATTAGTTTCAAAAGTTCATCACATAGATGCGACTACAAGACCAGATTTGAATAGATTAAATCTTTTAAAATATCATCAAAATACAATGAAGTTACGAGATACTTCATTTGATGCAAACATCATTTTGAAAACTTGACCCTGCCAACACTCAACAATCGCCCAACCGTAGCCTTTCTATCAAAGTGCTCTGGGTAGTGTTGCAGAAATATCCAATTGGATGATGAACTCATTACGGGAGTTTGCCGCGCCAGGAAGACCACTTACGATGATCAGTCGTAGTAGTGCAACCCCACCATTTTCTACATGTAGAGGAGAACCTATCGGATTTACTTGTCAACCGAACACTGAACTCCTAAGGAATGGACAGCCTTAGCGGAACTTCCAGGCCATTTGGGCCAATATAATAAGGCTGGGCCGGCGCTACTCGACCACTTACGCCACTCCTAGTTCAGATGAAATCCATGACTCTGAAACGTAAAGCTCGTCCCCACTTTCCCCAAGTAGAAACTTGTTGATACAGCTCCACCAAGAAGTCGTATCTAGTTGGAAAGGAAAACTCACCGATATTTTCCAGGCGATGCCTGTTAATGGATTAACTTGTTCCAAGAATTTTACTTCCCGAGTGTTGGGTAAGTAATCAAAAACTCTTTTATCAAGACAACAACATTGTTGCGAATATAAAATACACCACAGAGTCGGATCCCTCCGGTTTTGAGCGAGTATTTAAATCCCCTTTTTAAAAGGAAGCTCTTAAATATAAAAATGAGTTTTGGGATCCGCTCTAACTTTTGAAAATTATTTTAAAGACTTGAAAACACTTTAAAGAGTGTTTGGAATAATGCCGATTTAATAAAGTAAATCAGTCTCAATATAAAGAAATATCTGAATATTATTATTTAAATAATATTCCCATAAAGAATAATTGAGGTAGAAGTTGGAAAACTTATACTTGAAATGAATAGTAAATAATCAAATATATACTTATACGAAAGTAATATCTTTATTTGAATATCAAAAGTAAGTTTGATTATCGAACATTATTCTTTAATAAATAAAGAATATTAATAAATAATAAGCGGAGTCATAATACCTCGAATGAATATTATAAATAATATTCATTAAATAAAATAAAGGAGTCATACATCCTCAAATGAATATCCAAGTAATATTCAATAAATAATATAAAGGAGTCATAAGTCCTCGAATAAATATTCAAGATAATATTCATTAATAAAATAAAGTTATCGAATAAACCTTATTCGATTAATAGTTTTGAAAACTATAACCATATATATATATATATATAAATATATATATATATAAAATCTACACGGGATCCTCGACTCCCGGTTTTAGAAAATGTTTTCACCTTCGGGTCCCTATACTAAGGGTATATGCAAATTACCGCTATTCTCTAGCATAGGTATTATCAACTGAACCAACAGATATATATGGCAAGAATACGAAAAAGGCATGCATATGTACCATATCACATGCTACAATATATCGCTAGAATTTGCTAATATAACCATCATGCATTTATTACAAGATAATGCATATACATATATACATCACAACAACCGTATAACGGGTAGAAAACTTGTCTGAGTGACTGGGGGTGATAAAAGGCTCGGGACGAGTCTGGTAACCTATAAACAACAAGTAAGTTGGAATTAAACCAAAGTCACTTGTAAATCTATACTTTAACTAACTTAGACTCTAACGCTTGTTTTGCGCTTACTGATTCTCTTAAGTTACTCGAGTACCCTCGGCTCCACCATTTTTAATAATTTAACCATTACGAGTTTTAAGGCGATTCCTTCGTGAGTGTCTTACCAACTGCCTAACATACTTAACATAATTGTTTCATACATTAATTAACCCTTTAAGGTCTTTAACCTATGTTTCAAAGTAAGGCGAGGGGAAATGTTTTGTTCGCGAAACGCCGTTACTTAAAACGGTCATTTCTCCTAAACCGTACATCGGAATCAAACGAACTACATATCAAAACGAAGCTCGTAACATGAACTATCTAAACATGGCAATGGTCAAAATCTAGAAGGGATTTCTCGGGTCCTAACGTTATGAACAAAAGCAGTCTAAAGTAAATCGGACATTACGACGGCTATGTTTACGCGATTTCCCAAATTTAAACCATTCCAAATCCACCACAATTCAACCCCAATTCACAACCCAATCAAAACTCCATCCATATTACTTTACAACAGCCCCAAATCAACTTATTATAATCAATTTACTTAATCCTAAAACTTGAATTTAAACTATACTACATTCTTTAATCAAATCATAAGATTTCAACAATCCATTCACCACCATTCCAACCCAACTCTAAACCAACAATCACTAAGCTACTCTAATACCATATCAACCAAAATCATCCTAATATACAAAGTAAAGCTAGGGTTTGGAGATGATATACCTTCCTTGAAGTGGTGTGAGTAGCTAGGAAGCCTTAGGAAGCCTTGAGGAGTCTTAGGAAAGCTTGGATCTTAAAGGAAAAGCAAGAAAACCAAGTTAAAAACCTTGAAAACACTATTCCTTGTCTTCTTCATTGATTTATTGGAGAAGATAGAGAATGAATGGGATGCTTAAACTCATAATATAGCCATATCTATGCATAAGGAACACTAGGAAATTATCTTACCAATTTAGGAGGCTTGGATCTTAGATTTTGAAAATTCTTTCCTTTGAAATTGTAAAAAGCCGAGAGTAAGCTTTTGTTGAAGAGAAATAGATTTCTTTTGTTTTGATGAAATGATTTGTTTGGCTTGGTGGATGTAATTTTGTTTTTGTTTTGGTTAATTACCTTTTTAGCCTTAACTTTGTGTGGTTCTACTTCAACCACATCTCCTTCCTTCCCATATCATGCTTATGTCATGCTATGATGTCATCTTCCCCTCCTTGTCCTCTTCTCATTGGTTGGGTGACATCATCCTCTCTAATCCCTTTGATTAACTTCCTAATTGTTTGCCTAATGACCGCTGATCTGTTATACGGTTCGCTTAACTTTCGTTTTTGTTTATCGTTTGAGGGATCATACCCGGGATCTTATTACTTAGGTTCCCATAACCTTTCTCAATATATTATATTCCTTTTATGATCCTCTCTTATAATCCTTTAATTTAAATCCTTTTTATCCTGTTACCTTATACTCAATTCTTTCCGTATCTAATGGATTTCCGGGAAAAATCAAAGTGTTCGGTATTGGATTCTGACGATCTTTACATACACTTATATACCATGTAGAGTACTAATAAAATCTCAGAATATCCATAATAGAATCCCTACATAGTGGGGCATGAAAAGTTTTCTCATTCAGCAAAAACACTATTCATAAGGGTTTCAAAAATTTCCAAAAATTGGGGTTATTACAGTCTCCCCTCCTTAAAAGGATTTCGTCCCGGAATCAGATAGAAAATGAATAGGGATACTCTCTTAGTATTGCACTTTCTAACTCTCGAGTAAATTTTCCAACATTGTGGTCCTACCACCAACTCTTCCTAGTTTAATAACCCTTCTCCTAAGCACTTGTTCCTTTTCACTCTCTAACCCTTCCTGGTTGCTCCATATAGGTTACGTCGGGTTGCGTGTCTATGTGCTCATATGCCCATATTTGTCTGGCATCCGAACTATACTTCCTTAATATTGATATGTGGAACACGTTATGACTTGCTACATGTTCGGGGGTAGGGCTAGCTCATATACAAACTTCCCAAAACGTCTTTATATATCCAAGGGTCCAACAATTGGTGGACTTAGCTTTCCTTTCTTTCCGAATCTCATTAACCCCTTCCAAGGGAATACCTATAACAACACTAGGTCCCATACTTCCCATTCCTTGTCCTTTCGTGTCAAATCAACATACTTCTTATGTCCATCTTGGGCTACTACCAGCCGTCCTCTGATTAAATCTATTAAATCCTTCGTCCTTTGGACCACTGCTGGTCCGAGTATCTTGCGCTCTACAACTTTATCCTAACATAAGGGAGATCGACATTGTCTTCCCTCAAGGATCTCATAAGGCGATATCTCGATAATGACATATGATCTATTGTCGTAAGATAACTCAATCCACGTTAAGTGATCATTCCAAATTCTTTCAAGTCTATTGCATGGAATTTTATCACAGCTTCTAGCACTATAGCTTTGGCGTCTCAATACCCATTCTTTTCCAGTTCGTAATCGCTACTACCTTCCGTTCCTAATATTATACTGGTTATACTTTTGCTCGTTATTGTCCTATAACCTTTTAATAACCACGTCAACCTTTGTATCATGAATGTGTTTCCATTCCGAATACTACCACAACTTTATTACTCCTTTTTCAGCTGTTTCTATTTCCCAAAGTTTGATCAATCATATAGAAGTAAATGAATTTGTTGAGAGATCACTATGATCATGAACACTTGTTATATCGCATAGTTAGTACAGAAGGTGGCCAGCCTTTAGTACTTGACAAGCAATTAAACAATAGCTGGTATCCTACTCGGCTTCTATCACACAGATAGATAGTCATTCGGCAATACCTCCCCTTCTGGAAGGGTTGTTCTTCTCAGTTTATATAAAATGAAAAGAAGAGAAAAGAACGAACTGAAGAGAATTGTATATATGAGAAAAAAAATATTGCCATAAAATATCTGGCTTGGACTCTACCTCTGAACTATAGAGGTTTGTCATAGGAGAACAAAACATATATGTATTTATATTAACATCAAGTATTATAGCATCGTATTTCACATGCCTAAATATTTTTGCTATTCCATTCATCATTCTATGGACCCATGCTCTTCCTCGAGCTTATACACAATCACCTTTGAAACTCCCTCGATATCGAAAATCGAATCTGGGATCTCATTCTAGACTTCATCGTTACTAGAATTCTATGCTTGCACCGTAACCTTCCTCATATAGTAATACGACTCTCTTTTCATAAGAGGGAATAAATATTCAATAGGTAGATACTCTACTTAATTAGTCTATCAATGATAACTTATACTCTACCACGACCCGATTAGTGGTACTCAATCTCAACATCCACTCCAATACAACTCTCACGGTTGTAATTAGCTCATTACTTGCAGAATCATTGCTGCATTACTATGGTCCACCACTGACCTACTGTCGTCATTCTCTTTCCATGAAATCTTAATATCTAACCATACGGAGTCCATACATGTCGTATAGAATTCTCCTAAGGAGGTAACATAATTTCCATTCATGATTCATGAAGAACACTCTAGATTCCTGATGTATATACATGACATGAAGCAGATAAAATTGCAGAAGAGTTTCAGTCAAAGCAACGATAGCAGGTGAATACCATTCTTAATCGTATGCCTTAAATAGAAGACTTAACTCAAGGTTCGTTTAGTCCTTTTTGAAATATTGTCCTGGATTATTCTCAAGATAGTACCTTCTGAGATAGATAGGCCACTCATGGCAATTACACGAATTAAACCTTTACCAACTACTATTACGGTTGGGTATTGCACAGTCATCAGAAGGAATGTCAATCTTCCAAACCATAATACAACCTGCATAGCTTTAACCATCATCACTGTATTCCTTTGGCACAAGCGCCTATAATTATCCTCTTACCTTTAAAGTGTCGGCCACCTCTTTGGCCTTTCCTGATAGTAAAATTTCCTTACAGTCAATGTCATTTTAACCACCTCCAAATAAATTTTCTACCTTATTTCAGTCACAGCTTATGTGAAGATGTTTTCCTTAAAATCTGATGAGTAAAAAAAAATATTACCATTTTTCCATAAGTTATTGCCTCAGTCTTTAGAGGTTAATCACTGTCACGACTGACTCTCAATCATAATTAGAACATCTTTTTATCTTAAGTCCTAATTGCCCTGAACAACTTCGACCATTATTGGTTCGATCCATACCTTCTCGTGGTTTAACACGTGCCCCACTTGGCATCATTATAATTACGTCATATTTCCTTTATCAACATTTCTATTTTTGAGAATTTTGAATATTACCTTTCTCCTTGTAAAACCTCAAAGGTTATCCTTGAATCGTTCCTCCTGTATTCCCTAGATACAGGGCATATCAAGATACCATTTATTAATACCAGAATCATTGTTTTATATACTTCTGAAAAAAATTTCTCCACTGATTCTTAAAGGTTGTTATTACCTTAATCTTTTCCAATTCATACTGTCAAAACTCATACTATCCCTATTAAGGGTGAAATGCCAACCTTTATGCATTCCCCTAGGATTCGTTTTAAATTACCGATGTTCTATCCTTAATTCCACCTTTAAAAAGGTACATGCATCCTTCCATGGATAAATCAAGTCATATATCCCTGATAAGGGTGTCTTATTCAATCATTCCCACCTCGATAGTATATGCCTAATTTTCACAATAACATCTGTATTCAAAATGAGGTCAACCAATATGGCCTCTAAAAGATAACAACGGTTATCCGCTTTTCTTGCCTAAATTTGGTAACGATAACAAGGATGTTCTGGAAGATATTGGTCGTGTTCAATGTGAACTTCTTAATAATTCCTTATTTACTTTTGTTGTTTATCTCAACAGTCATCTCAATGTTGGGATATCTTTCATACCTGGCGTCTCCCTTTCTGGGTATCAAGTCGCCGGTCTTACACTTCACATTCTTGAGGGTCACTTCTTTCATCCAATTTTCCTAATTTCTTACTTTCTTGTCTCCTCAGTCTATCCGTGTCTCAATATTTATCCTTCGAACTATCTCAAGGTTTCCTCAAATCCTCCCAACTTACAGGGGATAAAATATATGTATCTCTTATTCCTTCAACCATCAATTTAACTCATGGTGAATCACCTTCATCCTGACGATTACATACTTTTCTATTTCTATTGCTAGGAGTCTTTATGGTTTCCTCATACCCAACTTCCTTATCATTCCTCAAACTCTATTGCCTTTATATTCCTTTCCACTTCAGTTTCTTTTTTTTTTATTTTCCTTTCTCTTATCATTATTTCATGAACCAACCCAACATAAGCATCGATTTCAAACATCCCGTCATTCTGGATTCGTGTCCTCAGAACGAATCTTGACAACTTTTACAACTTAGATTCATAATTCATCATACTCGTCTGCCTTTGTTCTAGCTCTAAAGCTTTTACACTATCTCCACAACCTTGGGAAGTACTTTCCTGAAAATAATTGACTGCACTTAAATCAGTTTATTATAATCTCTTGCTCCGTGCCTTCTTTGGTCTTTCACCAGCGGGTGGTCTCTCTCTTAGGAGGGTAAGTGACAAAAACAGTCTTTTGTGGTTCGTCAATCATTTAGAATCTCAAATGATTCCTATATTTCCTTTAGCCAGGCTCTTGCCTCGACTGGGTCAACTTGTTCCTTGGAACACTGAGAGCTTAGCGATTTAAAGGTCCTGAAAGAATTTCCCACTACATTGTTTCCCTCAAGGTGGTGGTTGGGAATAAAGTATAAGTTCTGTTTAGACAGGTCCATGAATTTCCGTATAGGAGTACCGTCTCGAGTCTCCTTATCTCGCTCGACTTTTGTTTTATTAGTCTAAATATTTCTTCCTACTCCCCATAATTGGGGTCATCTTTTAATTTAAAATCCTCATTTTTCACTTTATTATATTCTGGGTTCCTTATATCTTAATTGCGACCTCCCTGATTATCACATTCAAGGTTTGACCCTAATCTTATTCCTTGTGGGGGCATATTACTTGGAAAAATTTTGAGAATCTCTGGATATTTGTCTTACTTACTTTGCTTAAGTCTTTCCCTCGTTTAGTCCTTGCACGATTGCAAATTATGAATTCTTAAGTTCGATAAACTTCATGACACTCTCTTAAGTGTTAATGGTGCAATTAACAATGTGATCTTATCACATACAAACTGATCTGAACTGAAATTAACGGATATATACATAACCATTTGTTCAAGGGTACAACAACTGAACATATTAAAGAGAATTACATCATTTGATCTGATCGCTTATAACCCAAAAGTACTACCATAGATAATCATCTAGTCATTAAAACTAATCATCCATAACTTAGGCTAATCCTCCAAAAGCGGTGCTGCATGAAATTCTTGTCAGATTGTTCAGACTCTGCACACTATTATGGATCAAGAAATGCGGGCACACACGACATCCCTAACCTGCTCCATTAAAGCGGTGATGAGGTCTAGGATAGTTGCAAGTAGAGCTGGATCAATCTGACCCTCAAGATGGCCTCTAGCTGTAACACGGGTGGTAGCCTCAATCCTTTCCATGCTATGAGCTAATCCTGCCGGAAGTACCCCACCCTCAATCCTCGGTGCAGTAAGTCGATCCAACAGATCACTCCTAACATTACGGGCCTCAGACAGGCCACCCAAAGTCATATGATAATTGGCGATAAGAGAAGCCTGAGTGGTAGCATCTAGCAGTCCATGGGGTGCAGGTGGCGCAGACCCAGGAGATCCAAATGGATAACCAAGCACGGTATCAGGTGACAATGGTGCAGGAGATAAAGGTGGCATTTCCTCAGTAGGTGCTGGGCTCTGTACCGGGGATGGAACAGGAATTGGTGGAACCTCATGGATGTCTACAGGAACCTCTGGAAGAGGGTCTGATACTGGTATAATTGGTGTCGTGGAAGGCCCCACTCCTTCTGCCCTCATTAACCTTTGTGCCCTTGGTAACTCTTCATCCTCTAGTGCCACCCTCGCGGCCATTCTTGCTCTGGTAGTCGCCCTGACTACGGTCATCAATTCCTCAGCGGTCCTCTCTTCATTCTCATCAGGATCCTCCATGAGATCATCCTCAGCCACAATCCTTTCCGGAATAACATCCTCAACCGCAACATTCTCAATATGAATCTCATCCGGTCCCTCATTAGGGTACTCCATCGAATTCACAATTTGATCTCCAGCTTGTAATAAAACATCCTCATGCTGATGCTTCTGAACCTCAGGGTTCGATGCCCCGCTGCCCTATACGAGAACGAACTATGTTACTATCACGATATTTATAAGGGTTCCCGTAAGGGTTTTAACTGTCAGTACTACGTTAGGTAGCCTGACTATGAACTTGGCAAGAGTTCTTATTATCTTAGTGAACTTATTATCTTTACGTCACATCATCTCTGAGGTTTATAACGCTTAGCTCTGATACCACTTCTGTAACACCCCCAAATCCGGGGTCGGGGATCCGGGTTGCCACGAGTTCCATTTCCCTTAATAAAACCCAATCTTAATAATTAATCAACTACTCTGTACTGTGACCCCACAATAAACACACACACCACAAGTTATAGTCTCAGAGATGAACATCCAAAAATAATCACAAGTCATTTTATTCCACAATTATATGCCAATACACCTTAAAAGGTTTTCTGGATAAATTTACATTTTCTTTGCCATTATTACAATTCATATTATACATGAGTCTGGTACATCAAAAGTTGAAAGCCTAGCCTATTGGTAGTTCCTACCTCAGCTACAGCGGCATCAACGCTTCCCGAAGACTGCAGAACGTTTTCTAACCGCTTGCGAATTGGGAGCTTGGTCCTGTTCATCTTGTCTATCTGATGTTGTGTGATGAAAGAAGAAGGCAAGGGTGAGCAACAAGCCCACCAAAATAATATGTAATATGATTAACAATATATGAGCCTTCTCATAGTACTCATGAAAGTCTTGGTCAAAAGAAATGAACCAAGTTTGATATCTTAATGCGATGAAGTCGCAAAATATTCAGTATATATACATATATACTTTTCAAAATCTTGGAAGTCCTCTTCCATGCATAATATACACAAAGTTCCAGTTTATAACTGTATATAAAAAAATATCGTTGCAAGGTGATCTCATATATCTAACCTTGTCTCAACGTTTTTCTAAAAGTCTCTGTCATTCATAAGACAACCATTAACTAGATATAAGTTTAAAACGGTGAAGTTACAAGATACTCCAATATACTTATATCTTTTCCAGATACTACTTGAACTACCACCGTTCAAGTTATAATTAGTTTCAAAAGTTCATCACATAGATGAGACTACAAGACCAGATTTGAATAGATTAAATCTTTTAAAATATCATCAAAATACAATGAAGTTACGACATACTTCATTTGATGCAAACATCATTTTGAAAACTTGACCCTGCCAACACTCAACAATCGCCCAACCGTAGCCTTTCTATCGAAATGCTCTGGGTAGTGTTGCAGAAATATCCAATTGGATGATGAACTCATTACGGGAGTTTGCCGCGCCAGGAAGACCACTTACGATGATCAGTCGTAGTAGTGCAACCCCACCATTTTCTACATGTAGAGGAGAACCTGTCGGATTTACTTGTCAACCGAACACTGAACTCCTAAGGAATGGACCGCCTTAGTGGAACTTCCAGGCCATTTGGGCCAATATAATAAGGCTGGGCCGGCGCTACTCGACCACTTACGCCACTCCTAGTTCAGATGAAATCCATGACTCTGAAACGTAAAGCTCGTCCCCACTTTCCCCAAGTAGAAACTTGTTTATACGGCTCCACCAAGAAGTCGTATCTAGTTGGAAAGGAAAACTCACCGATATTTCCCAGGCGATGCCTGTTAATGGATTAACTTGTTCCAAGAATTTTACTTCCCGAGTGTTGGGTAAGTAATCAAAAACTCTTTTATCAAGACAACAACCTTGTTGCGAATATAAAATACACCACAGAGCCGGATCCCTCCGGTTTTGAGCGAATATTTAAATCCCCTTTTTAAAAGGAAGATCTTAAATATAAAAATGAGTTTTGGGATTCGCTCTAACTTTTGAAAATCATTTTAAAGACTTGAAAACACTTTAAAGAGTGTTTGGAATAATGTCGATTTAATAAAGTAAATCAGTCTCAATATAAAGAAATATCTGAATATTATTATTTAAATAATATTCCCATAAAGAATAATTGAGGTAGAAGTTGGAAAACTTATACTTGAAATGAATAGTAAATAATCATAGATATACTTATACGAAAGTAATATCTTTATTTGAATATCAAAAGTAAGTTTGATTATCGAACATTATTCTTTAATAAATAAAGAATATTAATAAATAATAAGCGGAGTCATAATACCTCGAATGAATATTATAAATAATATTCATTAAATAAAATAAAGGAGTCATACATCCTCAAATGAATATCCAAGTAATATTCAATAAATAATATAAAGGAGTCATAAGTCCTCGAATGAATATTCAAGATAATATTCATTAATAAAATAAAGTTATCGAATAAACCTTATTCAATTAATAGTTTTGAAAACTATAACCATATATATATATATATATATATATATATATATATAATCTACTCGGGATCCTCGACTCCCGGTTTTAGAAAATGTTTTCACCTTCGGGTCCCTATAATAAGGGTATATGCAAATTACCGCTATTCTCTAGCATAGGTATTATCAACTGAACCAACAGATATATATGGAAAGAATACGAAACAGGCATGCATATGTACCATATCACATGCTACAATATATCGCAAGAATTTGCTAATATAACCATCATGCATTTATTACAAGATAATGCATATACATATGTACATCACAACAACCGTATAACGGGTAGAAAACTTGCCTGAGCGACTGGGGGTGATAAAAGGCTCGGGACGAGTCTGGTAACCTATAAACAACAAGTAAGTTGGAATTAAACCAAAGTCACTTATAAATCTATACTTTAACTAACTTAGACTCTAACGCTTGTTTTGCGCTTACTGATTCTCTTAAGTTACTCGAGTACCCTCGGCTCCACCATTTTTAATAATTTAACCATTACGAGTTTTAAGGCGATTCCTTCGCGAGTGTCTTACCAACTGCCTAACAAACTTAACATAATTGTTTCATACATTAATTAACCCTTTAAGGTCTTTAACCTATGTTTCAAAGTAAGGCGAGGGGAAATGTTTTGTTCGCGAAATGTCGTTACTTAAAACGGTCGTTTCTCCTAAACCGTACATCGGAATCAAACGAACTACATATCAAAACGAAGCTCGTAACATGAACTATCTAAACATGGTAATGGTTAAAATCAAGCAGGGAGTTCTAGGGTCCTAATGTTATGAACAAAAGCAGTCTAAAGTAAATCGGACATTACGACGGCTATGTTTACGCGATTTCCCAAATTTAAACCATTCCAAATCCACCACAATTCAACCCCAATTCACAACCCAATCAAAACTCCATCCATATTACTTTACAACAGCCCCAAATCAACTCATTATAATCAATTTACTTAATCCTAAAACTTGAATTTAAACTATACTACATTCTTTAATCAAATCATAAGATTTCAACAATCTATTCACCACCATTCCAACCCAACTCTAAACCAACAATCATTAAGCTACTCTAATACCATATCAACCAAAATCATCCTAATATACAAAGTAAAGCTAGGGTTTGGAGATGATATACCTTCCTTGAAGTGGTGTGAGTAGCTAGGAAGCCTTAGGAAGCCTTGAGGAGTCTTAGGAAAGCTTGGATCTTAAAGGAAAAGCAAGAAAATCAAGTTAAAAACCTTGAAATCACTATTCATTATCTTCTTCATTGATTTATTGGAGAAGATAGAGAATGAATGGGATGCTTAAACTCATAATATAGCCATATCTATGCATAAGGAACACTAGGGAATTATCTTACCAATTTAGGAGGCTTGGATCTTGGATTTTGAAAATTCTTTCCTTTGAAATTGTAAAAAGCCGAGAGCAAGCTTTTGTTGAAGAGAAATAGATTTCTTTTGTTTTGATGAAATGATTTGTTTGGCTTGGTGGATGTAATTTTGTTTTTGTTTTGGTTAATTACCTTTTTAGCCTTAACTTTGTGTGGTTCTACTTCAACCACATCTCCTTCCTTCCCATGTCATGCTTATGTCATGCTATGATGTCATCTTCCCCTCCTTGTCCTCTTCTCATTGGTTGGGTGACATCATCCTCTCTAATCCCTTTGATTAACTTCCTAATTGTTTGCCTAATGACTGCTGATCTGTTATACGGTTCGCTTAACTTTCGTTTTCGTTTATCGTTTGAGGGATCATACCCGGGATCTTATTACTTAGGTTCCCGTAACCTTTCTCAATATATTATATTCCTTTTATGATCCTCTCTTATAATCCTTTAATTTAAATCCTTTTTATCCTGTTACCTTATACTCAATTCTTTCCGTATCTAATGGATTTCCGGGAAAAATCAAAGTGTTCGGTATTGGATTCTGACGATCTTTACATACACTTATATACCATGTAGAGTACTAATAAAATCTCAGAATATCCATAACAGAATCCCTACATAGTGGGGCATGAAAAGTTTTCTCATTCAGCAAAAACACTATTCATAAGGGTTTCAAAAATTTCCAAAAATTGGGGTTATTACAAAGTCCCTCACCAAGGAAAATGCTAAAATCAAAGAAAATAATCTGTTTTTAAGTGAGAGGAACAATGTGCTAAAGTGTCAGTTTATTGAATTTAAAAAATTGAGAATAGAATGTAAAATTGCTAAGGATGAATTAACTGAGTCCTTGAAGAAAGAAGAGGTTTTGAAGAAGCAACTTGAATGAGAACAGGAGGTGATTAAGGCATGGAAATCATCCAGAGATGTTCATTCTCAAATCACTAAAGTTCAAGGTATTGAGTCCTTTTGTGATGCAGCCTGGAAAAAGAGTAAGGAGAAGCTGGAATTCAATTTGGTTGAAGGATTGCTAACAGATGTAGACTCGACGGATGATGAGAGTCATCCGTCGGCTGTGAGCAAACCTGTGAGCAAAGCCAAACTTGCTAAGTTAAATGAAAAATATGGATCAGTTTCCAAAAACTTTGTTCCAGGAGAATCAAGTCAAGTAAAGAAGGAGAAGAAAGTGAATGTTGGTCATTTGTCCATCAAGCAATTGAGTGACAGATTAGAAAAGATTAAGGTTAAAACAGAAACTAAAAAGAAAAACAATAGAAATGGGAAAGTAGGGATTAACAAACATAACAAGTTCACACCTGATAAGTATGCTCCCAGAAAAATCGGTGTTAATTGTGGTAGTGTTAATCATTTGTCTGTTAATTGCAAACTTGCCATGCCCACTTCTATATCTGTACCATCTTCTTTTTCCAACATGAATGCCATGCCTTTTATGCCTTTGAATGCTATGCCTGCTCAGAATATGAATGCACAATTTACTAATATGCCATTTGCACATAACCCATATTATGCTTTATTTAGTATGCCTCAAATGTCATTTAGCATGCCTTACTGGATTAACATGTTTACAAATAGCATGTCTTTTCCTGTTAATCAAAATGTGCATGATAATTCTGTTTTAACGACTGGTTTTAAAGGTCCAACTCAGATGACTAAGGATGAATCAGATATCCCCAAGTCAAATGAGATCAAACCTAAGAAACAAAAGAAGAAAGCTAACAAGGCAGGACCCAAGGAAACTTGGGTACCAAAATTAACTTGATTTGGTTTTGATGTGTGCAGGGAAACAGAAAGAATCTTTGGTACCTAGATAGTGGTTGTTCAACGCACATGACTGGAGATTTTACCCTGCTCACAGAGTTCAAGGAGAGAGTTGGCCCAAGTATTACTTTTGGAGATAACAACAAGGGTTATACTGTGGGATATGGCTTGATTTCAAAATACAATATCATCATTGAGGAGATTGCCCTAGTGGATGGTCTCAAGCATAATTTGCTGAGTATCAGCCAGCTTTGTGATAAGGGCAATTCAGTAACCTTCAATTCAGAAGTCTGTGTTGTGACTAATAAAAGAAGCAACAAAGTGGTTCTCACTGGTATGAGAAGAGAAAATGTGTATCTAGCTGATTTCAACTCATCAAATGCAGAATCTGTTACTTGCCTTCTCAGTAAAGCAAGTCAAGATGAAAGTTGGATGTGGCACAAGAAGCTATCACATCTAAATTTCAAGACCATGAATGAGCTTGTCAAGAAAGAACTGGTTAGAGGAATTCCTCAAGTGGAGTTTACCAAGGATGGACTGTGTGATGCCTGCCAAAAGGGAAAGCAGATTAAAGCATCATTCAGAAAGATGCTTGATTCAACAATTGAAGAACCTTTGCTATTGCTACACATGGATTTGTTTGGACCAGTCAATGTGTTGTTTATCTCTAGGAAAAGATTTTGCCTAGTAATTATAGATGATTTCTCAAAGTTCTCTTGGACATATTTCCTAAAGTCTAGAGATGAGGCTAGTGAAATCATCATCAATCACATAAGGCAAGTAAACAATAATCTGGATTTCAAAGTAAGAAGAATTAAAAGTGACAATAGAACTGAGTTCAAGTATTCTGTGATAAGATCATTTTGTGAAGAAAATGGGATAATGCATGAGTTCTCTGCAGCAAGAACTCCACAACAAAATGGAGTGGTAGAAAGGAAAAAACAGATCTCTTATTGAAGCTGCAAGGACAATGCTTGAAGAAACAAAGTTACCAACATATTTCTGGGCTGAAGCTGTGAATACTGCCTGCTACACTCAGAATATTTCTTTGGTTAATCAAGCAAAGTGCATGACACCATATCAATTATTCAAGAACAAGAAACCATCTCTAAATTTTCTTCATGTCTTTGGCTGCAAATGTTATATCTTGAGAAATCAGACTGCTCAACATGGGAAGTTTGATGCTAAAGCAGATGAAGGAATTTTTGTTGGATATGGTGTGGGAAATGCATATAGAGTCTACAATCTAAGAACCAACATTGTTATGTAATCAATACATGTTGTGTTTGATGATAAAAAGATTGAAGGACTGCAAGATGAAGATTCTCATGAAAGTCTCAAATTTGATAATGTGGAGATGGTTAGTGATGACAGTGATGATAAAAGTGATCAGGAAACAATGGAAAAGGATAATGCAAACAAATCTACTACTAATGAAGCACAAAATTCAACTCTGTCGAGTTTCAAAGTGCTTCATCCATCGGGAGACAATTGGCTTTATGCGTCAGGAGACAACTAGCTTCATCCGTCGGAACACAAAATGCACCATTCGTCGGAACACAAAATGCACCATTCGTCGGGTCTTCAAAAGAAGCTGAAAGTCAGAATAGATCACTTACAGAAAATTTTCCTTTCTCAAATCAAAGATTCACAAACTCAAGGGGAGTTTCTAATAATCAAAACTCAGTCACACATCAAGACAATAATGAGGCCTCTTCATCTAGAGCTAATCTACCTCAACAAAGGAAATGGACAAAAGATCATCCCTTTGAGCTCATCATTGGTGATGTGTCTTCTAGAGTTCAAACAAGGAGAGCAACTCAAGAAGAATGTCCATATAACAACTTCCTATCTAAAGAAGAACCAAAGAAGGTAGAAGAAGCCTTGTTGGATCCTGGTTGGATTTTAGCTATGCAGGAGGAGCTAAACCAATTTGAAAGGAATAAGGTATGGAAGCTGGTACCCAAGCCTAAAGGAAAGAATCCAATTGACACCAAATAGGTATTCAGAAACAAGATGGATGAAAATGGCATAGTGGTCAGGAACAAAGCTAGATTGGTTGCTAAGGGCTATTGTCAACAAGAAGGAATAGATTTTGATGAAACTTTTGCTCCTGTTGCAAGACTTGAAGCCATCAGAATTTTCTTAGCCTATACAGCTCATGCCAATTTCAAGGTCTATCAAATGGATGTCAAAAGTGCATTTCTGAATGGAAATTTGAAGGAGGAAGTCTATGTTAGTCAGCCTCCTAGTTTTGAAGATCCAAATTTCCCAAATCATGTTTACTATCTTTTGAAGGCACTTTATGGACTGAAGCAAGCACCTAGAGCCTGGTATGACACTTTATCAAAGTTTCTTTTGGAAAATCACTTCACAAGAGGTACTGTTGATAAAACTTTATTCTTTAGAAATGTTAATGGCTCTAGTATACTTGTTCAAATTTATGTAGATGATATTATATTTGGCTCTACAGATGAAAAACTTTGCAAAAAGTTTACCAAATTGATGCAATGTAAGTATGAAATGAGCATGATGGGAGAACTAACTTACTTTCTTGGTTTGCAAGTTAAGCATATTATTGATGGAATATTTATTAGTCAAACTAAATACATTCATGATCTTTTAAAGAAGTTTGATCTAATGGATTGCATATCTGTAAAAACTCTCATGGCTACTGCAGCTAAGCTTGAATTAAACACTACTGAAAAGTCTGTGTATATTTCAAGTTATAGGGGCATGGTTGGTTCACTTCTGTACTTAACAGCTAGTAGGCCAGGTATAATGTTGCTACTTGTCTTTGTGCTAGATTTCAGGCTACTCCAAGAGAATCTCATTTAGTAGTTATTAAGAGAATTCTCAGATATCTAAAGGGAACACCAAAACTTGGCATTTGGTACCCTAGAGATTCTGATTTTGATCTAACTGGTTATTTAGATGCAGATTATGCAGGTTGTAAAATAGACAGAAAAAGTACAACAGAAACCTGTCAATTTCTAAGAAACAAGCTTGTGTCCTGGTTCAGTAAAAAGCAAAATTTAGTTTCTACTTCCACAGCTGAAGCTGAATACATTGCTGCTGGTAGTTGTTGTGCACAGATTTTGTGGATGAAAAACCAATTGTTGGACTATGGTCTACAAGTGGATAGGATTCCTATTTTTTGTGATAACACAAGTGCAATTGCTATCACTGAAAATCCAGTACAACATTCAAGAACAAAGCACAAAGAAATCAAGTACCACTTCATAAGGGAACATGTGATGAATGGTATTGTAGAACTGCATTTTGTTCCAAGTGAAAAACAGCTTGCAGACATATTTACCAAGCCACTGGATGAATCCACCTTCTCAAGGTTGGTACGTGAGTTAGGTATGCTTAATTATCCTGAATCATTTCAGATATTTTTCAAGTTGAAATGCAGCCAAAAATTTAATTTATTTTTTGTTTTGGATGAAATTTTGACCAAGTCAAAATTTACATCCCGACGGATAATCATTATCCATCAAGTTTGATCATCTGTCGGAAAACTATTTGTCAATAAAAATCAATTATTTTACTGGAATATTCTATAACTCGACGGATAACTAATTTATCTTCATCCGTCGAATTGTCTCAATCATAGCCGTTAATTCTCTGAGCATTATCCATCGAGTATACTTACAGTTTGTAAGCATGACACGGCGGATAAGTGATGGGATTTTTATAATTTATTTATTTTTTAAACGGCTATTTTGGGCAATTTTTATTGGTCCTTTATTTCACTTTATTATTTTTATCAGTTTATCTCTGAGATAGTATAAAAGCTAAATTCTTTTTCATTCTTTTCTTTTATCATTCTCAAGATTCGATTGCTCTAACTTCTCTCTTCTCAAAAGCAAATTCTCTCTCTATAAAGTTTCAAATCTTTAGCAATGGCACCTGTAGTGAAAATCATGTCTCAAACCAGTTACATCTATGAGAAAAACAACTTCTCAGCTTTAGTAAACAAGGAGATTCAGCAGTCTAGTGACTACCACAAAATGATGGATTTTGTGAAAAACTGCAAACTCAACTATGCCATGCTGAAATCACCCACCATTTACTGTGAGGTTGTAGAGGAGATGTGGACAACTGTAGTGTACAACTCAACAAACAAGACCATCACTTTCACTCTAAAAGGTAAGCAGTTTTGCATAAACAGTGATATCATCAAAGCATGCTTTAGGATTCCTGATAATACTGTAACTGCTCCACACACAGACACTGACATTGTTAACATGCTTAATTCTATAGGCTATGCACTCACTATTTCTAAGTTAAGTGAAATTAGAAGGTTGGGTCTTAGGAAAGAATGGAGTTATCTGTGTGATGTAGTAACTAAAGTGTTTTCTGGTAAGATTAGCAACTTTGATTCTATCAATATATACATGCTCAACATGCTTTACATGCTAGTTACTGATAAGTATTTCAATTTCAGTGACTTGGTTTTGTTTGAGTTAGGCTTTAAGTTAGGAGAACCTAATAAGAGAGGTAAAAGTGTCTATTATGCTAAATTCTTTATGATGCTTGTTAACCATCTTATTGAGAATACTGAGATTGAGAACCCAACCAACAAGCTGAATTGTTGGGTTCAAGAAAGAAGGATTATTGCAGATTTAAATAGAGCAAATCATCACAAGGAGGTGCCCTTGTACTATTTTCCAGTAATGGAGGGACCTCAGGTAAGTCAGGTAAATTCTAATGTCTCTACTCTTCCAACCTCACACATTTCTTTGCCTTCTAGTGTAGCTATGGTATCTGTGCCAATGACCAAATAGATGCCTACCCAAGCTACCAAACCAACAAAAGTTTCTAAATCCAAAGCTAAGAAAGCCCCCTCTGATTTCTTTCAAAAGAAATCAGTTATAAAATCTACTAAACCTAAAGAAGGGTGTGTGAAGGAGGGTAAGAAAGGTGAGGGACAGGGTGAAAATCAAAGAAGCCCTAAGGATAAGGCCGGTGAGAAGAGTGTACCCAAACCTAGCCACACCACAGTTTCCCAACAAACTGTGGTTGTTAATAAGGATATTACCTCATTACTGGTTTCATCCTCCCAAAAGGATGTTCATATTGAAACAAGCTCCCAACTAGGAGCACAGGCCAAGAGGGGCAGCGACACTAGCTCACCACAAACTTATGCTAGAAAGAAAAGATCAAAAACCCTTGGGGATGCACAGGGCTCACACACTGTGCAAACTGGTGCAAAAGACCCAGTCACTACACCTTCTCAAAGTCAGGTTGATGTGGCTCCAATAAATGTGGAGTCATAGCCAAAATCTCTCATAATTGAAGCACCTGATACACCAAATTCTCCCACACACTCACTGGATGTTGACATGATCAATACATCACTTCCAAATTCTCCATCTTTAACTCTCTTGGAGAAGCCAAAAATCCAAGTAAGTGAGCGTCATCTTTTAGATGATTTGTTGGCTCATTTACCTTTCCTTTCGGAGACTGTTGAAACATCTGTGCCAAAATTTTCATCAATCTGCATAGAGTCTACAATAGTCTCCACTCCAAACTCAATTATTTCTTCTATCCCTATGGATATTTATCATCCGTCGAGTAGTGATTGTATCCCGACGGATAAGCTTAACAGCAGTCATCCGTCGGATAGTCAAACTGCTAACCCGATGGATATTCCTCATCTGTCGGGTGTCTCTGCACAACTTCAAATTTCATTAATTCTTACAGGTGCAGAGGACTTAGTTTTAGTGCAATCACTCTTAGGACTGATGGAAGGGAGTGAATTGAGTGGGAGTCTGGGTTGCTCCCAGGAAAAAGGAGAGAAGAAGAGTGATCAAATGCAGTCCATTTCTTCAGCACTGGCAAAAGTGAGTGAAGGAGTCCCACCTTAGATGGTGAAGGTGAGGGTGTGAGGGTGGGGAGCCAAGGGGAGCCCTTGATGCAAAAAGAGAGAGAAAATGAGAGAAATGCATGTACAGAAGGGATAAGGCTGGATATCATTGCTAGTGAGTCAATGAATGCCAATGATGCAGACATTGAGAGACTATCTCAGCATCCTCAAGCTGTTATAAGTTCCATCTCTTTGGATGTTGAGGCATTTACTCATCCTGTTCCAGCATATCAAATTTTGGCTGGATAGGGCAATGCAGATGCAGAAAGGATACTGAATTTGGTGCACACCACCCAGTCAATGCAGAGAGCTAAGGATGCCATCACAGCTATGCCACCTAGAGCTGATGATAATGTTGACTATGGGACTGGGGAATCTGCTAATTTTTTTGCTGATGCAAGTTGTTATGGATAAAAAATAAAGTTGTTATTTGCTGTATTTATTACTAAGATTAGGGAGCTCAAGGCCTTTAATGGCTGCTCTCGTGTTTCGTAGCTCAACTCTGCCTTAACAAGATGCCTACGTATCTCTGTGAATTAGAGAATCAAGCCAAAAAATGTAGTTCTGATTTGTGGGGTGAGGCCCCTTATATAGATGTTGGGAGTCCTTGAATTGGACTTGGTATAGGAGACTTGGTGGGCAAGTCTCATAATTAGAATGGACTTTGGAGTCCTAGATAGTAGGAAACTGATTCCTTATCCTTTTAGGTGGCCTTGAGGCTAATCTATAAGGATTTATATCCTTATCGGGACTCTTCTCAATAGCTGATTTTTCCCTTATTAATTAATTACGAAATTAATTAATAATCAGGGCTTTCGGGCCTTCTTTATTCCATCAGGCCTGATCTGGTCCATCAGGCTTAACCTTTCTGGTCTGAGTATCATATATCTTTTTATTGGGCCTAGCAGCCCACACCTTGCAGTATTTAATTATACTATCATAATTTATTTATCCCCATCATTTGCCCCCCAACTTTTGGGAAACATTGATTAGGTTTCGCAGAAGTTAAGTCTGTTTATTCCCTTACAGGGTTTCATTTTCGCGTAAAGTGTGGAGCGACCTACACATTTACAATGAATTTTCCTTTTATTCTGGAATTATCATAATTTCCATGAATTTTTCCCTTATTTATGGGATTTTTCCCTAATTTCCAGGATTTTTCCCTAATTTTCTGGATTTTTCCCTAATTTTCTGGGATTTTTCCTTAATTTCTGGATTTTTCCCTAATTTTCTGGGATTTTTCCTTTAATTTCTGGATTTTTCCCTAATTTTCTGGGATTTTTCCTTAATTTTCTGGATTTTTCCCTAATTTTCTAGGATTTTTCCTTAATTTTCCGGGATTTATCCTTAATTTTCTAGATTTTTCCCTAATTTTCCGGGATTTATCCTTAATTTTCTGGATTTTTCCCTAATTTCTGGGATTTATCCCTATTTTTCTGGATTTTTCCCTTAATTTCTGGGATTTATCCTTATTTTTCTGGCTTAAAATCGATCAGGATGTATACAAAATCGATCAGGATGTATACAAAATCGATCAGGATTCCTGACCGATTTCGATCAGGATCCTGATCGAATTAGCTCAGGAACTTACATTCTGGTCGACAGGATTCCTGATCGATTTCGATCAGGACTCTGATCGAATTGGCCTTCAAAGTGACACCCTAGTCGACTGATACATGGGCTTAATCGACCAGGATTCCTGATCGATTTCAATCAGGATTCTGATCGAATTAAGTGGCTTTCTACCATTCTGATCGAATAGAATATCGATCAGGACTCTCTTCTGTGTCGATCAGGACTCTGATCGATCTTAGGGGATTTCTTCCCTCCTGTTCGAATGAGATATCGATCAGGATCCTTTTTTGCGTCGATCAGGACTCTGATCGAACTTAGGGTATTTCTTCCCTCCTGTTCGAATGAGATATCGATCAGGACTCTCTTCTGCATCAATCAGGACTCTGATCGAACTTAGGGGATTTCTTCCCTCCTGTTCGAATGAGATATCGATCAGGACTCTCTTCTGCGTCGATCAGGACTCTGATCGAACCAATTTTAAAACTCTGGTCGATTTTTGACCTTTCAAATTCCACAGGAGTTTCTAGATTATTCCTGATATTTCTAGTTCATGGGCTTTTAGGTTGGGCCTGGCTAAATGAGCCTAGAAACGCCTCGTATCCCGAGCTTTTCGCCTATATAAGTGTAGTATGAAGTGAGAATCCTCATTTCACCTCACATCTCTCATTTTCTCTCATAAACCTCTCTAGAGTTCTCTCCCTTTGAGAAGGCGATTTCCGGCGACCTCAGCCACCGCAGCTCCACCTTTCTCAGGTTTTTCTGGGTTTCAAGCCTTCAACCGAAGCATATCAATGGCGGATCGTGACTTGGCTCGTTTGCAGAAGATGAATGTCTCTAAGAGAGGTACAAACATTCAAATTCAATCTCCATATACTTCCCTACTTGATATGATTAACTCGAGGGGTGATGAATATCCCTCTCTATCTGAGTTAGATTCGTATAATCATGGTAACACCTTTCATGAGTTAGATGGTAGGATAGAGTCTATGAACACCCTGTACAGACTTCCACCCCACCTTAGGATTACTCCAGCCGCCCCTGGGGATAGGACTTGTAATTGGGAGGGGGATACTTTGTTTATCTATCGAGGAGCCCTGACCGCGGGTCTCAGGTTCCCATTCCATGAATTTATTCCTCGCTTACTTGCAGATGTACAAATTAACCCTTGTCAACTCCCTCTTAACGCTTGGAGGAACATTATCTGTTTTATGGTCCTTTGTCTTAGAAACAATTTTCCTCTTTCCGTAACTGTCTTTAGGAAAGTTTTCCAATTCTATAATAGCGCCATGAGTCAACCAGGTTGGGTTTTAATTCGTCAACGGCCCAAAATCCCTCATATCTTTGATAGTAATTCCATAGTTGAGAATAACCCTAAATGGAGGGACGAGTTTGTGAGGCTGACCTAGGCTGGGGGTGATTGGGACACACTCTTCCGTAGGCCCTTTTGCAAAGTGTCAGATGGGAGTCCAGGTAGCATCAGATTATCTGATGAGGAGGAGGTGGCCTACCAAGCCTTAATTTCGGATGATGGGAAAACAGACACCTGGACCCTTTTAGAGGAGTTTTCCTTAAAGAAAGTTGGTCTCTCTCAGGCCAGTGATAAGGGTAAATTTATAACTGGATAACCATTTTTCCTTCCCTTTAATTGTAACATTTTATCTCTCCTGCAATTTAATATTCTTTCTATCTTTCTTTTTCAGCTTGCGAGGCCATCAATAATGTCAACAGGCCCAAGGAAGGGGAGTCAGGCCGCCAGAAGAGGGCCAAGCTAAACAAGGACCCCAGGAGCAAACCTGACGGTCCTTCTTTTCTTAAGCCCCACGTCCCGGTGGTCGAGTTGGGGGACGATGTGGATCCTCCACTTAAGGCGCATTCCTTCAGTCCTAACTGGGGCTTCAGGAGGAGCGAAACGGTGGTTGGATCCACCAAACATGCTAAGGATTGGTCGTACCATTCCATCACTCCCCATGACTTTACTGACATTATTACGGGGAGTGATATCGAGACTATTGAGCTTTTGGGTTCTCAAGCCCAAGCTGCGGTAACTTTCTTTTTTCTCTTTTTCTTTGAATCCCAACTTTCTCGTATTTCAACGAACTTGTGCTAACTCATACATATTTCTTTGCAGAGTAATACCTACTTCCAGGCGGCCCTCCACCAGGCTAGGTCCTGGAAGGGTAACTCAGATGGGTTTGAGAAGGAGATGAAGAAATGGGAAGAGAGAGCCAAGGTCCTGGAGAAGAAGCTGGACACGAAGAAAGAGGAGCTGGCTAAGGCTCATTCCGAGCTGGTGAAACTTAGGAGCGATAAGGATAAGCTCATTAATGACTACATGGATTCTGACAAGTTTAAGAATCTCATGGAGATTCATGATGAGGGTCTTTATTCCCTACAGTTTACTCAGGGATGGGATGCGGCCGTAAAGGCGGTTTCTGAGAAGCACCCGGGCTTAGTCGACCCTAAGGACTTTATAAGTCCCGAGCAGGCTGAGTCGGAGGACAGCATAGACGCCCTCTTCAACTCCCCTCAGCCAGATGATCGCATCTTGGATCCTAACACTGCTTCTCCTCCCGCTTCTCCTGCGAAGGATGCTGAAAGCGCTGATAAGGAGCAAGAGAATGAAGGCTCCCGCATGGAGGAGTAGTTTTTCTATTCTGTAATTTTATCCTTAACTTATGTCTGGACTTTTGTTTGTATTAAAACTTATTACCCTCCGGGGCTATTTTATATGCTACTTTCCTTATTTGCATTCTCTCCTTTATTTTTCCGATACTTTAATATTCAAACTTGGCTTAATGGGCCACACAAGTATTATCACAACTCAAAAATCCATAGGTTGAAATAATTTCGAACTCTTCAATTTCAAGTCTGGTTTTCCAAAACCTTACATAATATGGGTTCGACCCTGATCTATAATAGCTAAAAAATAAAAATCCTATGCAAACAAAGCTTCAAGGTGCTTTTAAACCTACTTGTCACAATGACAAGTGAGAATCGTACTTCGACCATCTTACACGTAGTAAACCTTCAGGTTTTGTGCGTGCCAGGTTCTCGGGACTTCAAAACCATCCGTAGTCTCCAGCTTGTAGGTTCCTCTACCCTGAACGCTCTTGACTTTATACGGCCCTTCCCAATTTGGGGCAAGCTTTCCTTTATGTCCGACACCAGAAGCCTCTATTTTTCTCAAGACTAGGTCACCTTGTTTGAAAATCCTCTCTTTAACCCTTAGGTTGTAGTAGAATGAAGCCTTTTTCTGATATTCTACTATCTTTGCATGTGCTTTATCTCGCACTTCATCGATTAAATCCAGGGCTAACCTCTGCCCTTCCTCATTTTCTTCTGCATTGAAAGCATGAATCCTTGGAGAGGAATGTGATATCTCTACTGGAACTACTGCTTCTGCCCCATATGCCAACATGAAGGGAGTTGCTCCTGTCGTGACTCTACAGGTAGTCCTGTAGGCCCATAATATTGAGAGTATTTCATCCACCCAATTATTTCTTGACTTCTCGATCCTCTTCTTTAGTCCATCCAGGATTATCCGATTTGCTACCTCTGCTTGCCCATTGGCTTGCGGGTGAGCCACAGAGGTGAATCGTAACTCAATTTCATTTTCTTCACAATACTTCTTGAATTCCTCATTGTTGAATTGTGTTCCATTGTCAGTGACGAGGATACGGGGAATTCCATATCGGCACATAATGTTTTCCCACAGGAATTGTGCAACCTGCTTAGTTGTGATTTTGGCCAAGGGTTTGGCTTCGATCCACTTGGTAAAATAATCAATGGCTACAATCAGAAACTTCCTTTGTGCCGTGGCCATAGGAAAAGGCCCTAGAATATCCATCCCCCACATAGCAAAGGGAATAGGCGAGTTGATAGAGGTCAGCATCTCGGGGGGTTGTCTAACAACTGGTGCATGCTTCTGACAGCGATCACACTTCTTCACATATTCTTTGGCATCAGCCATCATTTCTGGCCAATAGAAGCCTAAACGGGTTATCTTATGAGCCAACGCCCTGCCCCCCAAGTGTTGCCCACAAATACCTTCATGCACTTCCTCAAGAGCCAAGCGTGCCTCGTCGGGCCTGAGACACCTCAAGTAAGGAACCACGAAAGATCTCTTATACAGAATTCCATCTATCAAGGAGTACCTTAGTGCTCGAATAGTTAACTTCCGTGCCTCAGTTGCATCGCTTGGCAACCAACCGGTCTGAATGTGAGCCTTGATGGGATCAATCCATGACGTCCCCAAGCCTATGGGAGCCACAAGCTTAACATCTATGCTTCGTGTCTTCAAAACACGGAAGTACACACTTCCTGAACTTTCTTCAATCTCAGATGAAGCAAACTTTGATAGCGCATCTGCTTTAGCATTTTCTTCCCTTGGAATGTGTTCAACATGGCATTCATTAAATTGGGTCATCACAGCCCTTACTAGGCGAACATACTTAGCCATTGTATCATCCCTTGCCTCAAATTCTCCCTTTACCTGGGATATGATCAGCTTCGAGTCTCCACGGACCTTTAAGTTTTTGACTCTAAGTGTCCCAGCTAGACCAAGGCCAGCAATTAGGGCTTCATACTCTGCCTCATTGTTTGTGGTTGGGAAGTCTAGCTTCATAGCATACTCAATTAAGAATCCATCAGGGCTTTGCAAAACCAACCCTGCTCCACTGGAATTTGTTTTTGATGCTCCATCAAAATAGAGAATCCAATATTCTTTCTCCTTATCATCCTTCTCCCTGTCCCCATTGTCGACTCCCTTGTCTTGAGGTATGGTATCTTCCTGCCCCCCGACTTCTTGGTTGGGTATGGTACATTCCACCATGAAGTCAGCTAGTGCCTGGGCTTTTATGGCCGTACGTGGCTTATTCTTGAGATCAAACTCTCCCAACTCTATTGCCCACTTAATCAGTCTCCCACTTGCCTTGGGACTGTGAATGATATTTCTCAGTGGCTGATTTGTTAGCACTTCAATCTGGTGAGCTTGAAAAAAGGACGCAGCTTTCTTGAAGCCATTACCAAGGCTAAAGCGAATTTCTCAATAGTTGAATAATTCAACTCAGCATCATGCAAAATTTTGCTGACATAGTATACGGGTTTCTGGACTTTCAGTTCCTCCTTAACCAACACCGCGCTCAAGGCGCTCTCTGAAACAGCCAAGTACAAGAATAAAATTTCACTCAGAACTGGCTTGGCCAACAACGGGGCCTAGGCCATATACTTCTTTAACTCTTCAAATGCCTTCTGGTTTTCCTCACTCCATACAAAGTCTTTGATGCTCTTTAGCGACTTGAAGAATGACAAACACTTGTCCCCCGACTTGGAGATGAATCGTCCTAGCGCAGCAACCCTTCCTGTAAGCTTCTGAACATCCTTAACAGTTTTTGGTGGTTCCATGTCCAGGATCGCCTTTATTTTATCCGGGTTAGCCTCAATTCCCCTCTTTGAGACCATCAGTCCCAAGAATTTTCCAGATCCTACTCCGAAAGCACACTTCGTAGGATTTAACATCATCTTGTGGTACCTCAGGACCTCAAAAGCTTCCCTTAAATGGGCTATATGATCAGTCTTTACTAGACTCTTCACTAACATGTCATCAACATAGACTTCCATAGTCTTACCAATAAGATCCTTAAAAATTCTATTCACCAACCTTTGATAGGTGGCTCCTGCATTCTTGAGACCAAACGCCATAACAAGATAACAATAAACACCAAAGTCAGTGATAAATGATACCTTTGGAATGTCATCCTTATGCATTTTGATCTGGTTGTATCCGCTAAATCCATCCATGAAACTCAGCATCTCATGTCCAGCAGTGGCATCAATCAAAGTATCAATTCTAGGCAGCGGAAAACAGTCTTTGGGGCATGCATCATTCAGATCAGTGAAGTCTATACACATCCTCCACTTTCCATTAGCCTTCTTCACCATTACAGGGTTTGCTAACCACTCCGAAAATTGAATCTCCTCAATGAAACCAGCCTCTAAGAGCTTTTCTATTTCCTGTTTTATAGCCTATTGTCTTTCCGGGGCAAAATTTCTTTTCTTTTGTTTCACTGTCTTCCGACTTGGATCCACGTTTAGCTTGTGAGTAATTAACTCCGGGTCTATGCCTGGCATATCAGCTGCTAACCATGCAAACACATCACTATTTTCTTGCAAAAATTTCACTAACTTCCCTCTAAGGGGCTCCTCTAATGTGGCTCCAATGAAAGTCATCCTCTCAGGATTCTCGGGGTCTAAAGGAACCGAAACCAATTCTTCTGTTGGTCTTCCTCTATTCTCATCATTTTCTCGAACATCCATATCTTCAATAGGAAGAACCTGCCCCCCGACTCCATCTGCCCTCAAAGAGGCCACATAACAGCTTCTAGCCATTTTTTGATCTCCTCTCTCTTCTCCAATCCCGTTTCGGGTGGGAAACTTCATGACTGAATGGTAGGAAGAGGGGACTGCCTTGAAGGCATGTATCCCTGTTCTCCCCATGATAGCATTATAAGTTGAACTAGCCTTTACCACCACGAAATCCAGCATCTGCGTTGCTTGCCTTGGTTCCGTACCTATGGTGGTCGGCAATTTGATTATCCCTTCCACAGGACATTCTACTCCAGCAAATCCATATATCGGCATGTCGGTTGGTGTCAACTGGGAGTCGTTATACCCCATTCTTAGAAAGATGTCGTGGAGCAAGATATCCACAGAAGCACCATTATGCACAAGGACCCTCTTAACCGGGCTATTTCCTATTATCGGTGTTATGACCAGCGGGTCGTCATGGGGAAACTTCACACCCTCTAGGTCGGAATCATCAAAAGCCAATGTTACTTCTGTCCTGGCCCTCTTCGGGGCTTCTCCAACAATATGCATAACCTCCCTAGTATATGCCTTTCTGGAATTTTTGGACAATCCAGCAGCAGTTGGACCTCCAAAGATCGTGTTTATCACAGGTCCTCGAGGGTGTCGCGGTCCTCCAAAAATTGCATTTATAACCGGCCCTCTAGGTTGGGGATTCCGCCCCTGATCGTCTTGGTCCCTCCTACAATCTTCAAAGTTCTTCCTTCCATTATTATTTCTGTCCCCTCCATCTCCGGTATACTTGTTCAATCTTCCTTTTCGAATCAAAAACTCAATTTCATCTTTCAATTGCCTACACTCATCGGTGTCATGGCCAATATCTTGGTGAAACCTGCAATACTTGCCCTTATCTAGCTTGGCGGGATCAGCCTTCAAGGGCTTAGGCCAGCGAATATCTCTATCTTTCTCAATCTCCATCAAAATCTGACTTCTAGGAGCATTCAGCTTAGCATATTCAGTGAACTTTTGCCCAGGTCCTCCCCCCTTGGGGGTTGAATCAGGGTTTTGTTCGGTTCTAGGATATTTGTCCTTTGCAATATATTCTAAATCAGTTTTCCGCTTCTTGCCTCCAGTGGGCTCATTACTTACTACGGTCTTCCTCATACTTTCTTCAACCTTGATATACTTCCCTGCCCTCTCTTAGAGCTGCAACATGCTTTCAGGGGGACGTTTGGCCAAGGACATCTTAAAAAACTCGTCCCTAGTTCCTTGTTGCAGTGCTATCATGGCTACCTTATCATCAAGGTCCGGGACTTTTAAAGCCTCCTTTGTGAAACGATTCAGGTAATCTCTCAAGGATTCCTTAGCTCCCTGCACAAGACTCATAAGAGATGCTGAACTTTTCTCATGGACTCTTCCACTGATGAATTGCTTAATAAAAGCCTGACTTAATTCTCTGAACGATCCAATAGAATTTGGGGGCAGGCGACTGTACCATCTTTGAGCCATACCCGACAGGGTTTGAGGGAAGGCCCGACACTTTATAGCGTCATTCACGGGTTGCAGCAACAGTGCATTAGAGAATGTCCTGACATGGTTAGCGGGGTCTCCGGTGCCATCATAGGCTTTGATAGTGGGCATCTTGAATTTCCTTGAGATATGGGCATTCATTATTTCTTCTGTGAAGGGTGGAGTTGGATCATCAGGGTCTCCAAGGGGAAGGAGATTGCTTGGATCAGTTCTTGGAAAGACAACCCTTCTTCGTACTGGACCATCCAGGTCTATGACAGGAGGAGGATTTCTCCCCCTAGGAGGCATCTGGGGTCTGGTGGCCTGGTGAGCTTCCAAGTCACGCCTCAGCCTTTGGATCTCAGCCTCATGAGCCCTTATCCTTTCCTGCACTTCCTGAGGATTCGCCCCTTGGGTGCTTCGAGGGCGTTGCCTTCCATCGGCCATCGGCTCCTTGCCTGGACGTCTCCTTCTTGGGGCCACTTCATCATCCGAAGATTCGGAATCTCTCTCAGTGTAAGGACCAGAAAATTCCCGATCCTCGGGGATAGGAGCCAAACCTCGTATATAAGGGGGCGATTGCCCCCGTGCTTCACTTCGCCCAGCATATCCACTTCCTCCAACCTCGGGGTAAAGGGGCATCCCATAAGGGGGGTTAGTGGTAACAACAGTTGAATATTCATACCCGACGGGTCGAGAATTCACAGGTATATGTACTTGTTGAACTTGAGGATTCGTACCTTGAATAGTCGGGGGAGTCGTCCCTTGTGGCTGAGATTGAGTTGCCCCTATCTGGGTTTCCGCTTGAGTAGATGCATAAGTTGAGTGGGGAGGAATCTCCACGGTTGACGAAATCACCTGAGTTGTCCCTGATGGTGTTCCCTCCTCCAGAGCGCTAGTTGTTCTCCGTGTTCTCGCCATGGTTGTTGTTCGTTTCCCACAGACAGCGCCAAATGTTATGGATAAAAAACTAAGGTTGTTATTTGCTGTATTTATTACTAAGATTAGGGAGCTCAAGGCCTTTAATGGCTGCTCTCGTGTTTCGTAGCTCAACTCTGCCTTAACAAGATGCCTACGTATCTCTGTGAATTAGAGAATCAAGCCAAAAAACGTAGTTTTGATTTGTGGGGTGAAGCCCCTTATATAGATGTTGGGAGTCCTTGAATTGGACTTGGTATAGGAGACTTGGTGGGCAAGTCTCATAATTAGAATGGACTTTGGAGTCCTAGATAGTAGGAAACTGATTCCTTATCCTTTAGGTGGCCTTGAGGCTAATCTATAAGGATTTATATCCTTATCGGGACTCTTCTCAATAGCTGATTTTTCCCTTATTAATTAATTACGAAATTAATTAATAATCAGGGCTTTTGGGCCTTCTTTATTCCATCAGGCCTGATCTGGTCCATCAGGCTTAACCTTTCTGGTCTGAGTATCATATATCTTTTTATTGGGCCTAACAGCCCACACCTTGCAGTATTTAATTATACTATCATAATTTATTTATTCCTATCACAAGTGAAGAAGGGTCACTGCATATAGGGGAGAAGTAGGCCCTAGTTCCAGATCTGGTATGCCATCTTGGGCATTTTCAAAATAGTATGATGAACCCTATTTCAAGACTACCCTGATTCAACTTATAAGTCAGACTCACTCTGCTCTTCAATCCACAACAAATGCCAGCACCATGAAGCTCCTACAAGCATACCTTGCTTCTCTTCAATTATAACAAATCCAAGGTTTTTAACATACTCAGGATGTCACTGTTATCAAAGGTGAAATTGATCAAATAAAAAGGGACATTTCTGAAAGGTTGGATTCTAAACTTCCAGAAGCTATAATTCTTGACATTAAGAGACAACTCAGGAAAAATTCTGATCTTGTCACAAAGATATATTCCTTGGATACCAGAATGACAGCAATGTAAGCTTCTTTAACAGCTATACATCTACATCAAGCTCAGTAAACTCAACTATTGCAACAACTAGTGGCTGCCCAACTCCCCTCCACTCAATAACTTGATGCTAACAAAAAGGGGGAGAAAAGCCCAAGTGGGGAGGAGAAAGGCAAAGGCTCAAGTAAGGAGGAGCTACAGCTAAACATACAAGTCAGCAAAGTGATTGTGTCAACAATTGCTTTCATAAAGCCACCAGTGTTGGATAGCATTGATCTAATCCAAAGAGCAGCTGAAAAGCTTGAGTTGAAATCAAATCCCAAGATGCTTAATATTACAGCTTTAGAGAAGGAAATAAAAGAAAAACGGAGAAAGATAGATGCAGATATCCAACAAAAGTTTGGGCCAATTCAGAAATCAGATAAAGTCTTCAGTGATCACTCTCAAGTCATGAAAATCTCTGTAAATGACATAAGTATGAACTATCTAGAATGGGGTCAAACTTCTTGCATCAAATCTTCAAAAAAAGATCTCATTATGAAGGCCAAAAGGAACTACCCTAAGTTTTCAGACAAGAATCCTATGGATACAGTATTTGAAACACCTAGGCCAGATGAGAAGAAGTTGTTGGTTAGGTCTATTGCATTCTATAAGGATCGAACTGATTCAGTGCTTAAAAGGAGAATTGCTAAAATTTACAGAAATGGTAAGGAGATTTGTGTGGTGGTTGGACACCCACTATTTTTGGAAGCTAAGAAGGAAGAAAAAGAAAGAATCAGGCTAGAAAAGAAGCAAGCTGCCTTGGATGCTAAGAAGCACAGATAAAAGAAGGAGCAAGCTGCTATCTTGGCCAAGTTTCAAGCTGTAAAAACCACAACAGAAACTTCTGCATAACCATCTAAAATTACTGAATCTCAAGATCTAAAGGTGCAAGATGAACCTCAACAGACAAAGAAACCAAGATACAAGCAAAGAATCAAGAGAAAATTGGACTTCAGTGATGAGGAAAAGGAAGACTCTATTCTCAGGAAGCCTACAACTACAACTCAACCATCAAAACCCTTTATGGTATTTGAAGAATTCAAAGTGGTGGATTGAACAAGGAATATTCATGGTGAACCCATAATTCCTAAGGATGAACCAGTAGACTGGGATAGTTTGCCAATTCCTGAGCTGAACTTTCCTATCTTCAAGACAAAGAAGACAAAGTCAAGAGCAATCAAGAAAGTGAAACCAGTGTTTCTCAAATCCAAGATCTTAACCAAATCCCAACCCACAGTCAATAAGAGAGATCTCATGTACATTTGTAATATTAAAGAGTTTTCAGACTTGAATATCTACTTGGATGAAATGGAAGAATTTAGAGGAATTAATGCTTACAGACACCTTCCTGAAAGACTGGTATTTAAATACAAGGGAGAGAAAGAGATAACATGGCCTCTTGACAGGATTCTCCAAGAAAGCCAATATGTTCTGATTAAAGTCTACTCATCTTTCAAAAAGAACTTTGGATACAATGTGACTGCAAGGAGAATAGTTCTTAAGAAGATTGAGGAGCTGAGGAGTGATAGAGCCAAAGATGCACTGTAACACCTCCAAATCCGGGATCAGGGATCCGGGTTGTCACGAGATCCATTTCCCTTAATAACACTTAATTTTAATAACAACCAACTACTGCGTACTGTGACCCCACAATATACACACACACCACAAGTTATAGTCTCAGAGATGAGTACCAAAAATAACACAAGTCGTTTTATTCCACAATTATAAGCCATTACACCTCAAAAGGTTTCTGAATAAATTTACATATTCCTTTCCATTATTATAATTCATAATTATACATAAGTCTGGCACAACAAAAGTTGAAAGCCTAGCCTATTGGTAGCTCCTACCTCAGCTACAAAGGCATCACGCCTACAGGAAACTGCGGAACATTTCCTAACCGCTCACGAATTAGGAGCTTGGTCCTGTTCATCTTGTCTATCTGTTATTGTGTGATGAAAGAAGAAAGTAAGGGTGAGCAACAAGCCCACCGAAATAATATGTATAATAATTTACAATATATGAGCATTCTCATAGTACTCATGAAAGTCTTGGTCAAGAAGAAATGAACCAAGTTGATATTTTAACGCGACCATGTCACAAAATATTCAGTATATATATACCTATATACTTTTACAATCCTTGAAATCCTCTAACATGTATAATATACACAGAGTTCCAGTTTATAATTGTATAAAAATATCGTTGCAAGGTGATCTCATATATCTAACCTTGTCTCAACGTTTTTCTGAAAACCTTTGTTATTCATAAGATAATCATTAACTAGATATAAGTTGAAAAGATGAAGTTACAAGATACTCCAATATACTTATATCTTTTCCGAATACTGCTTGAACTACCACCGTTCAAGTTATAATTAGTTTCAAAAGTTCATCACACTGATGAGACAACAAGATAAGACTTGAATAGATTCAATCTTTGAAATATCATTTGAAAGAAATAAAGTGACGAGATACTTCATTAAGTCCCGATATATATATACACCTATATATATATATACATTTCATACACTCCTTGAAAACCTCTGTTATGAAAATTATAAACAGAGTTGAAATATCCAATGAATTTGGAAAGGAGAAAACCTTGGCATAAACCTGATATCTTGCTGATTAGGCAAAGATACCAATAAGTAACCTTTTCTACTAGTAGATGGACGAATTCCCCACTGGTCATCACCCTGGCCGTAATAGGACCTTATGCTGGACTGCCACTCAGCCACTTATGCATTTGATGGACTCCCACTGAGCCACTTACACTTTCATGGACGCCCACTGAGCCCATGTTGCTTATGCCGACTCGAATAGATGGACTTACTTCTCGAACGTTGGGTAAGTAATTAATTCATTTATCAAAACAGCAACCTCGTTGCGAATATAAAATACACCACAAAGCCGGATCCTTTAGATTTTTGAGCGAGTATTCAAGTCCCCTTCAAAAAGGAAGATCTTAAATTTGAAAACGAGTTTTGGGATCCACTCTAACCTTTAAAAATCATTTTGAAGACTCGAAAACATTTTTAAGAATGTTTGGAGTAATGCTGATTTAATGAAATAAATCAGTCCCGATATATTAGAAAATATCTGAATATTATTATTTAAATAATATTCCCATAAGGATAATCTTTATAAAAATAATTGAAGTAGAAGTTTTAAAACTCATACTTGAAATGAATAATAAATAACCAAAGATATACTTATACGAAAGTATGATCTTTATTTGAATAATCGAAAATAAGTTTGATTATCGAAACATTATTCTTTAATAAAATAAAGAATATTATTTAATAAAATAAGCAGAGTCATAATTCCTCGAATGAATATTTAAAATAATATTCATTAAATAAAATAAAGGGAGTCATAAGTTCTCGAATGAATATTCAAACTAATATTCATTAATTAAAATAAAGTTATCGAATAAACCTTATTCGATTAATAGTTTTGAAAACTATATCTATATATATATATAAATATATATATAATATACTCGGGAACATCGACTCCCGGTTTAAAAAATGTTCACCTTTGGGTCCCCTACACTAAGGGTATACGCAACTACTGCTTATCTCTAGCATAGGTATTATGCAACTTATAAGCATTTGAATCAACAGTTAGATATCAATATTATGAAACAGGCATGCATACAAACCATATCAGCATGCTCCAATATATCGCAAGATTTGCTAATAATAATCATGCATTTATCACAAGATAATGCATATACATATATACATCACCACAACAGTATAACAGGTAGAAAACTTGCCTGAGTGTTCCCGGAATAGACTTAAGCTTAGACTGGGTCCGGTAACCTATGAACAATAACATTGTTAGGAATATGTGTATTAGGTTGATGATAAGTTAAGCAAAATACTTAAGTAGAAATCTAGTGTTTGTAGCCTCAACGGATAAGACCATCTTGGCTATCCGTTGAAGGAGTAGCTTTACTTAGCAATAAGTTTAGTATTGTAGCACATTTCACTCTCTGGTTTCAAGCTGTAATTCTTAGATGTTGTTAGGAAATAATCAGTCATGTTGACTACTAATGGATGTACAAATAGGAGGGCTAATTGTAAATATTTCATGCCTTGTAATTTTGTATAAGTGAAGAAGTGTCAACGGATATTGAAGACCTTCAACGGATAAGAAACAAAGCTTCAACGGATGTCTCTAATGCTTCAACGGATAATATCCATCAACGGATAAGTGCTTCAACAGATAAAGACTTCAACTGATAATGCATCAACGGATAAAGCTTCACGGATAAAGCCTCAACGGATAAGGCATCAACGGATGAAAGCTTCAACGGATGCTTAGTTCATTAGCAGTTGATAGTGACAATTCACAAGCTGACAGAGGCACATGGGTTGACAGAGACATACTGGAATGTGGAAGCCTCTAGGAGGAATCAAGAAAATGCAGCATTTCCATTCTGATGCAAACAAGGAAGTATTCAAAGATTTATAGATTATCCTAAATTGCATTGGGTAGAGAAATGAAGAATAAACATGTGAAGAATCTTTTCAATTGTATTTTACAGTTTGTCTTCACTTGTAAACTTGGTGATATATAAACCAAGTAGCAGCTAGTAATTAGATATGAATTTTCCTGAGCTGTTTAGAAATATCAAAAGAGAAAATCATCTAGTTTGTACTAGGAAGCGCTGTGATTTAATTCTTTGAATCACAGATTTTCTGAAATAACATATCTCTGGTGGAACAACAAATCCACCAGAAAAGTTTTTAAGTTCTTTGTGCTCATTACATTTGTGTTTGAATATATATCTGTCTGCATCAGCTTCAAGCAATTCACACACATTTGATCACTCAACCACTTAGCCTTAGAAACTACTCAAAACTTGAAAAAGTTTTGAGATTTGCATTCAACCCCCCTTCTGTAAATCTCATTGTTAGTCCACTGGGAATAACAATTGGTATCAGAGCAAGCTCTTAACATACAAAGAGTTTAAAGATCTATTATGCTAACATCATGAGTGCACAGAAGAATCCTCCTGCTACCATCATGAGTAGGAAGGATATTGGTGTAAAGATCCCAGTCCTGGAAAAAGATAATTATCATCACTGGAAAGTGAAGATGCATTTATATCTTCTTTCTCAAGATGAAAGCTACATCAACTGTATTGAAAATGGTCCTCACATCCCTCACAAAGTAGCCACAGCTGCTACTGCAACAATTGCTGTTGGACAGTCCATTCCCAAGCCAAAAGCAGAATGGACTATTGAAGACATGGAAGAAATCCGCAAGGATAAGAGAGCCATGAACATTTTGTTTAATGGCTTAGATCAAGATATGTTTGATAATGTCATCAATAGCCAAACTGCAAAGGAAGTTTGGGATACTGTACAAATCATCTGTGAAGGTACTGAGCAGGTCAGAGAGAACAAGATGCAGCTTCTTATTCAACAGTATGAATATTTTCACTTTGAAGAAGGTGAATCATTAAATGATACCTTCAACAGGTTTCAGAAACTGTTGAATGGATTGAAGCTGTATGGTAGAGTGTACCAAGTCAAGGATTCCAACTTAAAATTTCTTAGGTCTCTGCCAAAGGAATGGAAGCCCATGACTGTCTCTTTGAGAAATTCTCAAGATTATAAGAACTTCACACTTGAAAGATTATATGGAATTCTGAAGACTTATGAACTTGAAATGGAGCAGGATGAGCTGTTGGAAAAGGGAAAGAGAAAAGGAGGAACAGTTGCTCTTGTAGCTGACAGTGAGAAGATGGAAGCCAGGAATGAGGAGAAGACAATGCCAAGTCTCAAAATTGGCACAAGCAAATCAGAATCAAGCAAGGGTAAAGAGAAAGTTGCTGAGGATGAAGACAATTCCAGTCAGGATGAATCTGATGATATTGAAGAACATTTGGCCTTTCTGTCCAGGAGGTTTGCAAAAATGAAGTTCAGGAAAAACACAAAGTTCACTAAGCCAAACAAAAATATGGTGGACAAATCAAAGTTCAAATGTTACAACTGTGGCATTAGTGGACACTTTTCAAGTGAGTGTAGGAAGCCAAATTCTGAGAAAAAGAAATTTGAGCAAGTTGATTACAAAAAGAAGTATTTTGATTTGCTCAAACAAAAAGAAAGAGCTTTTCTCACTCAAGATGATTGGGCAGCAGATGGGGTAAATGAAGATGATGATGTGGAATATGTCAACCTAGCCCTGATGGCTAATTCTGATGAAAATGAAACTAGTTCATCAAGCAACCAGGTAATTACTACTGATCTCTCTCAGCTTTCTAAACATGAATGCAATGAAGCCATAAATGATATGACCAATGAATTATATCATTTACGTGTTTCCCTTAAATCACTAGCAAAAGAAAACACTAGGATCAAGGAGAATAATGTGTTTTTAAGTGATAGGAATGCTGTATTAGAGGATCAGGTAATTGAGCTTGAAAAGATAAAACTTAAATGCTTGACTGTTGAGAGTGAACTAGCAGAAGCTGTTAAGAAAGTAGGAATTCTTTCTAAACAGTTAGAAAGTGAGCAAGAGGTAATCAAGGCCTGGAAAACATCTAGGGATGTTAGTGTTCAGATTGCAAAGGTTCAGGGAATTGAATCATTCTGTGAGGATGCCTGGAAGAAAAACAAAAAAGAGTTAGAATTAATTGATGGATTGTCAACGGATGTGGAATCAACGGATGATGAAAGTTATCCGTTGAAGGAAGAAAAGGAGCATCCGTTGAAGGCTCATCAATTAAAACAGGCAAGTTCTTTTAAAAATAAAAATCTCAATAAAAAGAATGATTCAACTCTCAAGAACTTTGTCAAAGAAGGAGCTAGCACATCCAGAGATGTCAGTAAGGTGAATATAGGACACATGACTTTAGATCAGCTAAAAGATAGGCTTAAGTTGGTTGAGGATAAGAAGGAAACTAAAAGAAAATCTAAAAGAAATGGGAAGGTAGGGATTAATAAACATAACAATTACACACCTGATAGGTATGCTCCTAGAAAAAGCTGTGTGCATTGTAAAAGTGTTAATCACCTATCTGAAAATTGCAAATCTGTTAAAAATGCTCCCATGCCTTCAAATCCCTCCATGCCTAACATGTCTATGTCACCTCTGCATGTTATGCCTGTTATGTCTCACCAGAATCCCCATACACATTTTGCAAACATGCCATATATTAACAATCCTTATTTTACTGCATTTAGTATGCCTCAAATGCCATACAATATGCCTATGTGGAATAACATGTTTGCACAACCTATGCCTTATCAAATTCAATCAAATGTGTTAAATGATTCTGTGACTAACCCTACACTTCAACCAACCACATCTGAGACCAAGGTTGACCCAAAATTACTTAAGTCAAAAGATACAGGAGGAATGAAGTCTAGGAAAAAGACTAACAAGGCTGGACCTAAGGAAACTTGGGTACCAAAATCAACTTGATTGATTTTGTTGTGTGCAGGGACAAAGAAGGAATCTATGGTACTTGGACAGTGGTTGTTCAAGACACATGACAGGAGATTTCACCCAGCTCACAGAGTTTAAGGAGAGAGCTGGCCCTAGCATAACCTTTGGAGATGACAGCAAAGGATTCACTATGGGATATGGCTTGATTTCAAAAGAAAATGTCATCATTGATGAAGTTGCATTGGTTGATGGTCTCAAACACAATTTATTGAGCATCAGTCAACTATGTGACAGAGGGAATACTGTTTCCTTCAATTCTGAAGCCTGTATTGTCACAAGTAAAAAGGACAATAAAGTGGTTCTAACTGGAGTTAGAAAAGGGAATGTGTACCTAGCTGATTTCAACTCCACAGATGCAGAATCCATTACTTGTCTTCTCAGCAAAGCAAGTCCAGTTAAAAGTTGGCTATGGCACAAGAAGCTGTCCCATTTGAATTTCAAGACAATGAATGATCTAGTCAAAAAGGACTTAGTTAGAGGAATGCCTCTAGTGGAATTCACAAGGGATGGACTGTGTGATGCTTGTCAGAAAGGAAAGCAAAAGAAAGTATCATTCAGTAAGAAGCTTGAATCTGCAATTGATGAACCACTACAACTTCTACACATGGATCTTTTTGGACCAGTCAATGTATTGTCAATTTCAAGGAAAAGATACTGCCTAGTGATTGTAGATGATTTCTCAAAGTTTTTATGGGTTTATTTTCTTGGATCAAAGGATGAAGCTAGTGAAATCATCATCAATCATATCAAGCAAGTCAACAATCATCCTGATTTCAAAGTAAGCAATATTAGGAGTGATAATGGAACTGAGTTCAAGAATTCAACCATGAAGTTGTTCGGTGAAGAAAGTGGGATCATGCATGAGTTCTCAGCTCCAAGAACTCCACAACAAAATGGTGTGGTGGAAAGGAAGAACAGATCACTAATTGAAGCTGCAAGGACAATGCTTGAAGAGTCAAAACTCCCAACTTATTTTTGGGCTGAGGCTGTTAACTGTGCATGTTACACTTAGAATATTTCTTTAATCAATCAGGCAAAATGCATGACTCCCTATCAATTATTCAAGAGAAGAAAACCAACTTTAAACTTTCTACATGTCTTTGGTTGCAAATGCTACATCTTAAGGAATCAATCTGATCACAAAGGGAAGTTTGATGCAAAGGCTGATGAAGGAATATTTGTTGGTTATTCTGCTGGAAAATCATATAGGGTCTACAATCTAAGAACCAACATTGTCATGGAATCTGTACATGTTGTGTTTGATGATAAAAAGATTGATGGACTAACAGATGAGGGACATCATGAAGGACTCAAATTTGACAACATTGAGATATACTGTGATGATAGTGAAGATGAGAATGATGAAGAATGCATCTCAAGAAGAATTCAGAATCTGCCTTTGGATAATGCACAGAATGCTGCATCCGTTGAAAGTCATAATCCAGCTTCCGTTGAAAGAAGCAATACAGCATTCGTTGAAAGATAAAGTGCATCATCCGTTGAAGTTCATAATGAAGCATCCGTTGATCACAGTCTGTCAACGGATAATCAATTCACTTCATCAGTTGATAGAGCTCCCAATTCCTTTCAATGGATCAGCAACTCAGGGGGAGTTTCAACAAATCAACATTCTATCTCACATCATGACAATACTGAGGCAACCTCATCTAGGGCTAATCTACCACCTCAAAGGAAATGGACCAAGAATCACCCTTTTGAACTGATCATTGGTGATGCTACATCAAAAGTACAAACTAGAAGGGCTACTCAAGATGAATGTCTGTATAGTAGCTTTCTATCACAGGAGGAACCTAAGCGAGTGGAAGAAGCTCTATTGGATCCAGATTGGATTTTAGCAATGCAAGAGGAGCTAAACCAATTTGAGAGGAAGAAAGTATGGAAGCTGGTACCCAAGCCAAAGAACAAGAGTTCTATTGACACAAAATGGGTATTCAGAAACAAGATGGATGAAAATGGCATTGTCATAAGGAATAAAGCCAGATTGGTTGCTAAAGGCTATTCTCAACAAGAGGGAATAGATTTTGATGAAACATTTGCTCCAGTTGCCAGACTTGAAGCCATCAGAATCTTTCTAGCCTATGCAGCTAATGCTAATTTCAAAGTCTATCAAATGGATGTCAAGAGTGCATTTCTAAATGGGGAATTGGAGGAAGAAGTTTATGTAAGCCAACCTCCAGGTTTTGAAGATCCAAATTTTCCAGACTATGTGTATTATCTGTTGAAAGCACTCTATGGACTAAAGCAAGCACCTAGAGCCTGGTATGAGACTTTGTCAAAGTTCCTTCTAGATAATCACTTCACAAGAGGTACTGTTGACAAAACTCTCTTCTTTAGAAATGTTAATGGCTCTAAGATACTTGTACAAATTTATGTAGATGATATTATATTTGGATCTACAGATGATAAGCTTTGTTAAAAGTTTGCTAAATTAATGCAAAGTAAATATGAAATGAGCATGATGGGAGAGCTAACTTACTTACTTGGTTTACAAGTTAAACAAGTTAGTGGTAGAATTTTCATTAGCCAAACTAAATATATTTATGATCTTTTGAAGAAGTTTGACTTAATGGATTGTTCACCTGCAAAAACTCCCATGGCCACTGCCACTAAGCTTGAATTAAACAAGGCTGAAAAGTCTGTGGATATTACAAGTTATAGAGGCATGGTTGGCTCACTTTTATATTTAACTGCTAGTAGACCTGATATAATGTTTTCTACATGTCTCTGTGCTAGATTTCAAGCTGACCCTAAAGAATCTCACTTAGTGGCTATTAAAAGAATTTTCAGATATCTCAAGGGGACTCCAAATCTAGGAATTTGGTACCCTAGAGAGTCTGGTTTTGATCTAATTGGCTACTCAGATGCAGATTATGCAGGTTGCAAAATAGACAGGAAAAGCACAACAGGCACCTGTCAATTTCTTGGGAACAAGCTTGTATCATGGTTCAGCAAGAAGCAGAATTATGTTTCTACATCAACAGCTGAAGCTGAGTACATTGATGCTGGTAGTTGCTGTGCATAGATACTATGGATGAGGAATCAACTATTTGACTATGGTCTGACTGTTGACAAAATTCCAATATTCTGTGACAACACAAGTGCCATTGCCATTACTGAAAATCCAGTGCAGCACTCAAGAACCAAGCACATTGATATTAAGTACCACTTCATTAGGGAACATGTGATGAAAGGTACAGTGGAACTTCATTTTGTTCCAAGTGAAAAGCAGATTGCAGACATATTTACCAAGCCACTTGATGAATCAACATTCACAAGATTAGTAAGTGAGTTAGGTATGCTTAATTATTTATAATCTATGTCATCTATATAATCTGTCTTGAAGCCTGAAATGAATTTGCTGCAAGAACAAAGCTGGCTTTAATTAAGACTTATCCTATCAACGGATATTCTCTATCCGTTGAAAGCCAAAGTTGTTCTATCAACGGATGTTCATTATCCGTTGAAAGACAAATACATTTCTGGTAATTTTATCCTTCAACGGATAAAATGGTGTTGTTAATCAACGGATAACTATTTCCCTTATCCGTTGAAGTGTCACGTCAGTTACTATAAGTGAGTCACAGCCGTTGATTCTTTTACTCAACCGTTGATACAGATATACAGTGTTGTATGTATTTGTATTTAAGGTAGTTTTCAGAATTTCTACAGCTTTATTTATTCTTGAACGGCTGTAACTTACTTAAAAGTATCATTTAATCATTTTATTTACGTTTTAATTCAAGAAAGTATAAAAGCCCAATTGAACTCTTATTCTCACTTTACGCTTTCTTGCAATTCTTATTCTCTTTCTCTCTAAATTCTCAAGTTTTTCTCTGCAACCTCTACTCACAACAATGGCACCAGTAGTCAAAATTATGTCTCAAACAGGATTTGTTTATGAAAAGAATAATTTCATAGCCTTGGTTGAAAAGAATGAAGCCCATTCTGATTATCACAAGATTATGGACTTCATCAAGAACTGCAAACTAAGATATGCAATGCTGGAAGCCCCAACCATCTACTGTGAGGTGATTGAGGAGATTTGGACAACTGCAGAGTTCAACTCCACAGATATGACTATTGTCTTCTCTCTCAAAGGTAAGGACTATTGCATTAATTATGATGATATACAATCTTGCCTTAAGTTACCTGAGAATAATGCCATGACACCACACACTGATAAAGATGTCTTTGCAATGCTAGATTCCATAGGCTATGCTTTTGATTCTGCTAGTTTAGGTAGTATTAGAAGGACAGGCCTTAGGAAAGAATGGAGTTTTGGAGATTCTTTTATTAAGGTTTTCTCTGGGAAGATTAGCAATTTTGATGCTATCACTTCATCTCTTGTTAATATGCTCTATATGCTAGTTTCTGATAGGTACTTTAATTTTAGCAACTGTGTTATGCTAGAATTAGGTTCCAGATTAGGTAACAAAGCTAATAGACCACATAACATCTACTATGCTAGATTCTTTATGTTATTGGCTAACCATGTTGCTGAAGGTTTGGTTATATCCAATGAGAATAATAAACTCAAATGCTGGGCACAAGAGAAAAGGGTCCTTGCAGACCTTTTGAGAATGAACCTCAATAGCCAGGTGCCATTGGTATACTTGCCAATCATGAATGCACCACATGTAAGTGAGGTAAATACTTCTATAACTCCTACTCTTTCCAACCTCAATGTTTCTTTGCCTTCTAGTGTGGCTATGGAACCTGTGTCTTTGTCCAAACAGGCTCCTACCAAAGCCACCAAATCTAAAGTTTCCAAAGTCAAGTCAAAGAAACCTACCTCTGTTGTTTCTCAAAAGACAACAGTTGTAACAACTACCAAAAACCCTGAAGGGAGTGAACAGGGTGTGAGTGGTGAGGGGAGGGGTGAACATCAAAAAGCCCCCAGGATAAGGTGGGAGAGGTGAGTGGTACCCAAACCAGCCAAGCCAAAGTCTCTCAAAAGACTGTGGTGGTTCAAAAGGAGTCCAACACATCCCTAGTTGCATCCTCCCAAAAGGTTGTAACTATTGAAAATAGTCCCCAACCAGGGACACAGAACAAAAGAGGGAGGGACACTGAAGCCACACATTCACCATTTAAAGCCTTTTCAAGGAAGAAGAAGGCCAAGACCCTAGTTTCCATACAAGGGACACACACAGCACATATACATCCACCTGTATCTGTGCCTTCTCAAATTCAGCTTGATGTGATTCCAGCAAATGTGGAATCACAGCCCCATTCTCTCAATATAGAAACACACCATTCATCAAACTCTCCAACACCCTCTCTGGATGTGGATATGATATTCACATCAATTCCTGATTCTCCCTCATTAAAACTCAGGGAGGAGCCCCACTTAAAACCTGGTGATCATCATCTTTTAGATGATTTGTTGGATCATCAGCCAATTATTTCAGATGTAGTTGCAGAATCTGTGTCACCACACTTAAAATCAATCCACACAGATTCAACAATTATGTCACTTTCTATATCTACATATTTTCCTTCTTCAACGGATATCTCTCATCCGTTGACAAGTGGTTGTTCTTCAACGGATAAGCTTAACAGCAGTTATCCGTTGATACCATCAGTTTCCACTTCAACGGATATTCCCTATCCATGGATGGTCTCTACACACTTAACAGAAACAATTCCAACTGTAGAGGACATGGCAACTGTACAATCACTTTTAGGTTTGAGGGAAGGGAGTGATCTTTTGAGTGAGAGGCTGGGTTGCTCCCAGGCAAAAGGAGAGGTTGAGAGTCACCATATGCATGCTATTTCTTCCAGCATGGCAAAAGTGAGTGAGAGGAGTGCCACCTTAGCAGGTGAGGGTGAGGGTGTGAGGGTGTGTGTGAGCCAGGGGGAGCCCCTGATGCAAGAACAAGAGAGAAATTGAGAGAAAGGCAGGTACAGAAGCTATAAGGGTGGATCCAGCCATTGCTAGTGAGTTAATGAAAGTGGATGATGCAGAAAAGGAAAGACAATTTCAGCAACATTACAAAGCTGTCATTGATAACATTTCCTTGGATGCTGACACTTTTACTCACCCTGTTTCAAGCCTATCAATTATTGGCTGCACAGGGCAATGTGGAGGCAGAACAGACACTACACATTGTACATACTTCAGAATCTCTTCTCAGAGACAAAGCTTGCTGTCAACAGGCTGCCTTCTCAAGCTGGTGAGCCATCTGAAGAATTTGGAGTAAATTCTAATGATGATGACTCTAATTCTTTGAATGAGAGCATGAACTTAGGGGGAGTAGCAGGCCCAAGTTCTGTTCCTGATCTTCCTGAATGGGCATGGGCAAAACCATCAACACCAGGAGAGTTTGGTGTCACTTTGGTCAGACAAGTCATGACAATTCAGAAGGCCCTTCAGGAGACTCAAGATGCTGGCACCAAGGCAATTCTTCAAGCTCATCTGGAATCTCTGCATCTCTTGCAATTGCAGCATTACCAGCAAAATCTAAGTGTGGATGAGCTCAAGCAGGAAATTGCTGATCTGAAATCCTACAATGCTGAGAAATTGGATTCAGTTATACCCTATGGTACTATGCAAGATTTGTTGGGGAGACTGGAGGAAAGCATCTGATGCTGACAAGAGGCTGGCCAGATTGGAAGATAGGGTTCATATCATTGAAGACTCTATGGTCACCATTCTTCAGAATCAACAAACTCAAACAAATCTACTCATGCAGCTGGCCAAAGCACAAGGCTTGACCCCTACCCTTGATGATAACAAAAAGGGGGAGAATAAAGGGAGAAGGGGAAGGAGAGCCATCTACAACAGTTCAGATTTCTCAAGTGCTAGTTCTTGTCATCACAACTTCTCCAACTATTCAAGTCAAAGGAAAGCTAGATGGAATTGATCTAATCTAGATAGCAGCAGCTGAATTGCAAGTCAAAGAGCAAAGGAAGAAGATTGATGAAAAGATGCAACTAATATTTGGTTCTACAACTTCTCAATCACAATCTGTGAAGCATAGCACAAAAGTGGAATCAATTATTATGGAACTCAAGCCAGTAGGGAGGCATAAGGATGGAGAAACTTCTTCCAAAGATCTGCAGCCTATGGTTCTCAAGCCCAACAACAGATCCAATAAGGACTCTACAAAGAATCCTCTAAAAGAGGTGGATTTTCCTCTTCCAAAAGCTGATGAGGACAAGCTTTTAGGTAGAAGTATTGCATATCTCAAAGAGACCATGGATGAGGCTGTAAGGAGAAACATGGCTATTATCTTCAGAGAGGGAAAGAGCATATGTGTGATGCAAGGACATCCCAAATTCTCAATAGCCAAGAGGGAAGAAACCAAAAGGTTGAAGGAAGAAGCCAAACAGCTAAAGGCTGACAAAAGAGCACAAGCAAAGCTTGAAAAACAGCTAAAGTCAAGTCAGGCTGAAGAACAGAAAGAAATTGAAGACAAAGGTGAAGATGAAGCTATGGGGGACATGGTTGGTACTGAGATGGAGGAAAGAAGTAAGGAAGAATGGCAGAAAGGGAAAAGAAAGAAGGTCAATGCAAAGAGAAGGAAGGTAGATAAGGCTGAAGAAACCCAATCAATATCCAAACCACTACCCTCTATTCCTGAACCCATTGTACCTGACCCCTTCATGAACATTCATGGTGAAATAATCATTCCCAAGAAGGAACCAATTGATTGGGACACCATCAAATTGCCCACCTTCCTAACCTCTTCTCCACCATCAAAGAAGCAGAAAAGAAGAATCAAATTAACACCCTCTAAAGCCTCAATCAAATTCACACAGAAGCCTAAGCCTAAACCTCAAACCTCTAAAGATGATTATGTTCACATCTGTGACATAAAAGAATTTTCAGACATTGAACTCTATCTGGATGAGCTGGAGGATGTAAGGGGAATAGCTGCCTACAGACAGCTACCAGAAAGACTAGTGTTCAAATATAAAGGAGCTGGGGAAAGAACATGGCCTCTTCACAGAATTCTGAATGAAGGCTACTCTAGCTTGATCAGAGTCTACTCAGCCATATAAAGGGATTTGGCTTTACCAGGACTGCCAAGACTGAGATTCTCAACAAGATTGCCAACATAAGGAAAACTTGGAGGGAGCGCAATGCTTTGCCTAGAACTTTACTCATTCAAGAAAGAGGAATTACAATTCACAAATCACCTCATTGGTTGATGGAGTTCAGAGACAACAAAGGAGTCAGAAGATTTTTCAGAATTGAAGATCAGCTAAAGATTGCCAGTAATGAAACTCTCAAGGATATATCTAAGTTAGATATCAATGAAGAAGATGAAGCTGAATTCTACAGACAACTTCAACTTCAAATAGAGGAGAATGACAGGAGGCTAGGAAAGAAAGCCAGGGATCAAAGGAAAAGAAAGTAATTTGCTCAGGATAAAGGAGCACCCTTGGAAACAATGTAACTCTTCAATTCCATCTCAACATATACATTTTTGTAGCACTTTCGAATTTCTGCTTTAGTATAGTTTATATATTTGTTAAGTGTTTTGTTATCATCAAGCTAAACCCAAATTTATGCCTACAGTTCTAGTAGACATAAATAGGGGGAGATTGTTAGGAATATGTGTATTAGGTTGATGATAAGTTAAGCAAAACACTTAAGTAGAAATCTAGTGTTTGTAGCCTCAACGGATAAGACCATCTTGGCTATCCGTTGAAAGAGTAGCTTTACTTAGCAATAAGTTTAGTATTGTAGCACATTTCACTCTCTGGTTTCAAGCTGTAATTCTTAGATGTTGTTAGGAAATAATCAGTCATGTTGACTACTAATGGATGTACAAATAGGAGGGCTAATTGTAAATATTTCATGCCTTGTAATTTTGTATAAGTGAAGAAGTGTCAACGGATATTGAAGACCTTCAACGGATAAGAAACAAAGCTTCAACGGATGTCTCTAATGCTTCAACGGATAATATCCATCAACGGATAAGTGCTTCAACGGATAAAGACTTCAACTGATAATGTATCAACGGATAAAGCTTCAACGGATAAAGCCTCAACGGATAAGGCATCAACGGATGAAAGCTTTAACGGATGCTTAGTTCATTAGCAGTTGATAGTGATAATTCACAAGCTGACAGAGGCACATGGGTTGACAGAGACATACTGGAATGTGGAAGCCTCTAGGAAGAATCACGAAAATGCAGCATTTCCATTCTGATGCAAACAAGGAAGTATTCAAAGATTTACAGATTATCCTAAATTGCATTGGATAGAGAAATTAAGAAGAAACATGTGAAGAATCTTTTCAATTGTATTTTACAGTTTGTCTTCACTTGTAAACTTGGTGATATATAAACCAAGTAGCAGCTAGTAATTAGATATAAATTTTCCTGAGCTGTTTAGAAATATCAAAAGAGAAAATCATCTAGTTTGTACTAGGAAGCAGCTGTGATTTAATTCTTTGAATCACAGATTTTCTGAAATAACACATCTCTGGTGGAACAACAAATCCACTAGAAAAGTTTTTAAGTTCTTTGTGCTCATTACATTTGTGTTTGAATATATATCTGGCTGCATCAGCTTCAAGCAATTCACACACATTTGATCACTCAACCACTTAGCCTTAGAAACTGCTCAAAACTTGAAAAAGTTTTGAGATTTACATTCAACCCCCTTCTGTAAATCTCATTGTTAGTCCACTGGGAATAACAAACATAATCTGGAATTAGACCACGGTCGCTTAACAAACTAGTTTTTTTTAACCACTTAGACCCTAACGTTCGCTTTTGCGCTTAGCGATTTACATAAGTCGCTCGAGTACCCTCGGCTCCACCATTTTAAATAAATTAACCGTTATAAATTTTAAGGCGATTCTTTCGCGAGTATTCTACCAACTACCTAATCCACTTTACATAATTGTTTCATACTCCAATTAGTCATTTAAGGGACTTAACCAAGGTTTCAAAGTAAGGCGAGGGGTAATGGTTCGTTCGCGAAATGCCGTTACTTAATACGATCGTTTCTCCTAAACCGTACATCGGATTCAAGCGAACCACATATCAAAACGAAGCTTACGACATAATCTAACTAAACATTGAAAAGTCACAGATTCAATAGTTAGCTCTCTGTCCCGAACACTAAGAATAAGCAGTTGTATGAAATTGGGCATTACGACGGCTATGTTTACGCGATTACCAAGTTTTAAACCACTCCAAACAACCACCATTCAACTCACAACCAACAATACAACCAACCCTCATCCAAACCTTACTAAATCAGTCCCCAAACCTCAAGATTTTCCAATTTATACAACCCCACACATGAACTACTAGCTATACTTAAGTTTCAATAACTATAAACAAGATTTCAACATCCGAATCACTACAAATCCAATCCAAACTCTAAACACACAAGCATCATGCTTCTCATTTACTATAACCATCAAAACCATCTTAATACTCAAAGTAAAGTTAGGGTTCAGAGGTGTTATACCTTCCTTGGAGTGATTAGAGTAGCTAGGAAGTCTTAGGGAGCCTCCTACAAGCTTGATATTTCCAAAGAAATCAAGAACACAAAGTTAGGTTTTGAAGTTTCTAAAAGTCAGATTGAAAGAACTGTCAAAACGAGGGTCTTACCATGTTTATTTGGACGAGACTTGTGAACAAGAGTTGTAGGCCATCTCAATACCTTTCCAACGAGCTATAGAACATACTATTTGAGTGAGTATTGAAGGAGATATGGTAGTTTGAAGTTGCTGCTCTGGTTTTGGTCGAGAGCTTCTCGTGGAAAAACAGTCAACTTCTCAATTTTTGTGTTATGATTTCTTTTGGCTTGGTTGCTTCTCTTGTTTGCTAATTAAATTTACCATGGTAAAAATTACATGACTCACAATCAACCAACTAACCTTTCTATTTGTCATGCTTATGTCACCATGCATATGTCATCTTTCTTATGTCATCTTCTTACACTTGTTTTCTTCTTATTGGTATGATGACATCATCACCCACTAACCTCTTTGATTAACCCCTAATTACTTGGCTAATGACCGCTTATCTGTTATACGGTTCGCTTAACTTTCGTTCTCGTTTATCGTTTGAGGGATCATACACGGGATCTCATTACTTAGGTTCATTTAAACCTTTCTCAATATTTTATATTCCTTTTATGATCCTCTCTTATAATCCTTGAATTAAAATCCTTTTAATCATTTTACCTTATACTCAATTCTTTCTATATCTGGTGGGTTTTCGGGAAAAATCAAAGTGTTCGAATTTGGATTCTGACGATCTTTACATACACTTATATACCATATAGAGTACTAATAAGATCTCAGAATATCAATAAAAGAACCCCTACATAGTGTGGCATGAAAAGTTTTCTTATTCAGCATAATCAGCAAAATCACTATTCATAAGGGTTACAAAAAGTTCAAATTTTTTTTTGGGTTATTACAGTATCCCCTCCTTAAAAGGATTATGTCCCGGAATCAGATAGAAAATGAATAGGGATACTCTCTTAGCATTGCACTTTCTAACTCTCAAGTAAATTTTCCCACATTGTGGTTCTACCATCAAACTCTGACTAGTTTGATAACCCTTCTCCTAAGCACTTGTTCCTTTTCGATCTATAACCCTTCCCGGTTGCTCCATATAGGTTACGTCTGGTTGCATGTCTATGCGCTCATTACTCGTAGAATCATTCCTGCATTACTATGGTCCACCGTTGACCTACTATAGTCGTTCATTTTCCATGAAGTCTTAATAGCTAACCATACGGAGTCCATACCTGCCGTATCGGATTCTTCTGAGGAGGTAACATAATTACCATTCATGATTCATGAAGAACACTCTAGATCCTGATGTCATACATGACATGAAGCAGATAAAATTGCAGAAGAGTTTCAATCAAAGCAACGATAGCAGGTTAATACCATTCTTAATTATATGCCTTCGATAGAAGACTTAACTCAAAGGTTCGTTTGATCCTTTTGAAACATGGTCCTGGCTTATCTCAAGATATGACCTTATAAGATAGATAGCCCGCTCACGGCGATTACATAAATTAATCTTTACCAAACTACTATCACGGTTGAGTATCGCACAATCATCAGAAGGAATGTCAATCTTCCACACCATAATACAACCTTCACGACTTTAACCTTCATTACTGTATTCCTCTGGCACGAGCGCCTATGATTGCTCTCTTACACTTAGAGTGTCGGCCACCTCGTTGGCCTTTCCTGATAGTAATAGTTCCTTATAATCAATGTCTTTTGAATGATCTCCAACTAAATTTTCTACCTCATTTCAAATCACTGCTTGTGCGAAAACTCTCTTCCTTACACTTTGGTGAGAAAAAAAATATCACCATTTTTCCATAAGTTATTGCCTCGGTCTTTTAGAGGTTAACATTGTCACGATTGACTCTTGATCATACTTAAGACGTCTCTTATTTTGGGTCCTTCTTGATTTCACCAATCTCGACCCTAATTGGGTCAATCTATACTTTCTTATGGTTCAACATGTGCCCCACCTGGCATTATTATAATTACGTCACATTTACTTTATCAAAATTTCTATTCTTGAGAACTTTGAATAGTACTTTTTTCCTTGTAAAACCTCTAAGGTTATCCTTGAATTGTTCCTCCTGTATTCCCTAGATACAGGGCATATCAAAATACCATTTACTAACACTAGAACCATTGTCTATTTACTTCTGAAAAATTTATCTACTGATTTTTAAAGGTTGTTGTTACTTTAGTCCTTCATTCCATACTACCCAAACTCATAATGTCCCTATTAAGGGTGAAATGCCAACCTTTATGCATTCCCCTAGGGTTCATCTCAAGTTATCGAAGTTATATCCTTAATTCCACCTTTAAAAAGGTACTTGCATCCTTCCATGGATAAATCAAGTCATATATCCTTGATAGATTATCTTATTCAATCATTCCCACCTTGATAGTCTATACCAATTTCACAATAGCATCCTTATTCAAACTGAGGTCAACCCATATGGCCTTCAAAAGATAACAATGGTTACCCGTTTTTCTTTCCTAATTTGGTAATGACAACAGGGATGTTCTGGAAGATATTGGTCGTGTTCAACATGAACTTCTTCTTAATAATTCCTCATTTACTTTTGTTGTTATCTCAACAGTCATCTCAATGTTGGGATATCTTTCATACCTGGCGTCTCCCTTTCTGGGTATCAAGCCACCGGTCTTACACTTAACATTCTTGAAGGTCACTTCCTTCATCCCATTTTCCTAAATTCTTGTTATCCTGTCTCCTCAGTCCATCCGTGTTTCCTTATTAATCCATCGATCTATCTCAAAGTTTCATCGAATACTCTCAACTTCAAGGGAATTAACTATAAGTATCGCTTACGCCTTTAAACCTTGAATTTATCTCATGATCAGTCACCATCGCGCTGATGATGACACACTTCTCTATATTTATTGTAAGGGTTTCTCAGGGTTTCCCATACCTAACTCCCTTATCACTTCTCAACTCTATTTCCTTTATATCCCTTTATACTCCTTCCCTTTTCAGTCTTTTATTTTCATTTCTATTACGACCATTACATGAACCAACACAACATAAGCATTGATTTCAAGCATCCCGTCATTCTGGATTCATGTCCTCAGAACGAATCTTGACAACTTTTACAACTTAGGTTCATAATTCATCATACTCGTCCGCTTTTGTTCTGGCTCTAAAGCTTTTACACTACCTCCATAACCTTGGGAAGTACTTTCCCGAAAACAATTGTCTGAACTTTAATCAATTTATTATAACCTCTGGCTCCGTGCCTTTTTGGCCTTTCACCAACATGTGACCTCTCTCTTAGGAGGGTAAGTGACAAAAACAGTCTTTTATGATTCGTCAATCAATCTCAAATGATTCCTATATTTCCTTTAGCCAAGCTCATGCCTCGACTGGGTCAACCTGTTCCTTGGAACTCTGAGAGCTTAGCGACTTAAAGGTCATGAAAGAATTTCCTACCGCATTGTTTCTTCAAGGTGGTGGTTGGTAATAAAAGTATAAGTTTTGTTTAGGCAGGTCCATGAATTGCCCCATAGGAGTGTCGTCCTGGTTCTCCCTATCTTGCTCGACTTCTGTTTTCTCAGTATGAAATGTTTTCTCATCCTCCCAATAATCGGAGTCATCCTACATGTTTTAAATCCACATTTTCCACTTCATTATGTTATGGGTTCCTTCTACCTTGATGGCGTCCTCCCTGACTATCACATTCAGGGTTTGCCCTAAATCTTATTCCTCGAACTATGACTTTCATCTAAGATCCAGTCCTTAAGCTCTTGAACATTTGGAACCCAAATTCTGTAGGGATACCTCATTATTCCCTCATCATCTTTCTAGGTATTAATTTCTTCTCCGGTCATTGGTTTTCTGCCTCTATTCATCACTTTTTTTCTTGGCACAATATGATCTTCTCCAATAATTCGGGTTGTATTGCAATCTCAAACAGCTTTTCGGTACCGGCTCCGGTTACCTTCACTTCTATTTCCATTTTCTCAAAATCTCTTATCAACTCTCCCAAAGACATTTTCATCTTGAGTCTTTCTTTTATACTAAGGGCATTAGCCATATTTTGGCTTTCCCTGGATGATAAAGAATCTCATAATCGTAATCCTTGATTAGCTCTAACCACCTCCTCTGGCGCATGTTGAGCTCTTTCTGCGTAAAAATGTACTAGAGAACTTCTGGTTTATATAAATCTCGCACTTTTCTCCATACAAGTAGTGCCACCAATCTTTAGGGCAAAATTATTGCCAAGAGCCCAAGCTCATGGGGGGGATATCGAATTTTATATTCCCTTAATTATCTTGATGCGTACACGATTACCTTGCTGTGCTGTATAAGAAGCACCCTAATTCCTTATGCGAAGCATCACTACACATCACGAAATCTCCTTTTTCCATCCGGCAACGCTAACATAGGGGCCGTCACCAACCTTTTCTTTAGTTCTTAAAAGCTGTTCTCGCATTTCTCTGTCCTTTCGAACTTCTCAGTCTTACGAGTAAGCCTCGTTAAAGGGGCTACTATCTTTATAAACTTGAACGAACCTCCGGTAGTGACCAGCCAATCCTACCTCTGGTAGTCGCCCTAACCATGGTCATCAATTCCTCAGTGGTCCTTTATTCATTCTTGTCAGGATCCTCCACGGAATCCTTCTCAGCAATAATCCCTTCTAGGACAACATCCTCAACCTCTACATCCTCAATATGAACATCAGCCGGTCCTGCGTTAGGACGCTCTATCGGATCCACAATCTGATCTCCAATAACTAATAAAACATCATCGCGTTGTCGGTCCTCAACCTCAGGGTTCGGAATCCCGCTACCATATACGATAACGAGCTACACTTCTATCATGATATTTATAAGGGTTCCCATAAGGGTTTTAACTGTCAGTACTACGTTAGGTAGTCCGACCATGAACTTGGCATGAGTTTCTTATTATCTTGGTGAACTTATCATTTTAACGTCACATCATCTCTGAGGTTTATAACGCTTGGCTCTGATACCATTTCTGTAACACCCCCAAATCCGGGATCAGGGATCCGGGTTATCACGAGATCCATTTCCCTTACTAACACTTAATTTTAATAACAACCAACTACTGCGTACTGTGACCCCACAATATACACACACACACCACAAGTTATAGTCTCAGGGATGAGTACCAAAAATAACACAAGTCGTTTTATTCCACAATTATAAGCCGTTACACCTCAAAAGGGTTCTGAATAAATTTACGTATTCCTTACCATTATTACAATTCATAATTATACATAAGTCTTGCATAACAAAAGTTGAAAGCCTAGCCTATTGGTAGCTCCTACCTCAGCTACAAAGGCATCAACGCCTACAGGAAACTGTGGAACGTTTCCTAACCGCTCACGAATTAGGAGCTTGGTCCTGTTCATCTTGTCTATCTGTTGTTATGTGATGAAAGAAGAAAGCAAGGGTGAGCAACAAGCCCACCGAAATAATATGTATAATAATTACAATATATGAGCATTCTCATAGTACTCATGAAAGTCTTGGTCAAGAAGAAATGAACCAAGTTGATATCTTAACGCGACCAAGTCACAAAATATTCAGTATATATATACCTATATACTTTTCACAATCCTTGAAATCCTCTGACATGTATAAAATACACAGAGTTCCAGTTTATAATTGTATAAAAATATCGTTGCAAGGTGATCTCATATATCTAACCTTCTCTCAACGTTTTTCTAAAAACCTTTGTTATTCATAAGATAATCATTAACTAGATATAAGTTGAAAAGATGAAGTTACAAGATACTCCAATATACTTATATCTTTTCCGAATACTGCTTGAACTACCACCGTTCAAGTTATAATTAGTTTCAAAAGTTCATCACACTGATGAGACTACAAGATAAGACTTGAATAGATTCAATCTTTGAAATATCATTTGAAAGAAGTGAAGTTACGAGATACTTTATTAAGTCCCGATATATATATACACCTATATATATACATTTCATACACTCACCTATATATATATACATTTCATACACTCCTTGAAAACCTCTGTATGAAAATTATAAACAGTGTTGCAATATCCAATGAATTTGGAAAGGAGAAAACCTTGGCATAAACCTGATATCTTGCTGATTAGGCAAAGATACCAATAA